>NC_091999.1:7504800-7546107 GCF_044704955.1 Pristiophorus japonicus | reverse complement strand
GGGAGAGACAGACTGGGTAGAGAGAGACAGAGACAGACTGGGGAGAGAGAGAGAGACTGGTAGAGGGAGAGACTAAGGGAGAGAGAGACTGGGGGAGAGAGGGAGGGAGAGAGAGAGAGAGAGAGAGAGAGACTGGGGGGGAGAGAGAGAGAGAGAGAGAGAGAGAGAGAAAGAGAGAGAGAGACAGACTGGGGGGGAGAGAGAGACAGACTGTGGGGGAGAGAGAGAGAGACTGGGGGAGGGAGGAAGGGAGAGAGAGAGAGAGAGAGAGAGACTGGGGGAGGGAGAGAGACAGACTGTGGGGGAGAGAGAGAGAGAGAGACTGGGGGAGGGAGGGAGAGAGAGAGAGAGAGAGAGAGACAGACTGGGGGAGAGAGAGAGAGATAGACTGGGAGAGGGAGAGACTGAGAGGGAGAGAGACTAAGGGAGAGAGAGGGAGAGAGGGAGAGAGAGAGAGAGAGAGAGAGAGAGAGAGAGAGACTGGGGGAGAGAGAGAGAGAGAGAGAGAGAGAGAGAGAGACAGACAGACTGGGGGGGAGAGAGAGACAGACTGTGGGGGAGAGAGAGAGAGACTGGGGGAGGGAGGGAGAGAGAGAGAGAGAGAGAGAGAGACTGGGGAAGGGAGAGAGAGAGAGAGAGAGAGGTGGTGGTGAGGGGGAGAGTGGGGCGTGGGGAGCGCGAGCGAGACAACAGCGGGGGAGGGATAAGAGAGAGAGACAGAGAGCTGCCGGCCCCACAGCACATTGGTCAGAGAGTGTTAGTTTGTAGTGGTATGGGGCGCTGTCGCCTTCAGCCGATTGTTTTCACACTGATTTATTTGCAGTTGGTGAGTGGGGGCGCTCACACACACACACACACACACTTGAGCCGGTATGTACTGGCTGGATCATTGCAGTGTGTTTATCGCTATGTCCGTTGCCCCTTTCAGAACAGGAAGCGGTACTGGGAGGCTGACACGACGACAGCTGGGGATGTTACACCGACTGGCGACGTGCGGAAGGACCAGGAAGAGCCTGCAGAGAAGGAGACAGCTGGCCCGAAGGCACCTCGGACCGAGCCAAGGAAGTATCAGAAAGCAAGGGCTCGTGGGAAACGAGTGCTTTCAGGAGTAAGTCGGGATTTTCACCAACAGAGTTTCACGGATGGTTTAAATTGAGAAAATAATTTGGTGTTCAAACAGCCCTGCAAATCCTCTTCAGCCGCTGTATCATAAGAAATAGGAGCAGGAGTGGGCCATTCGGCCCCTCGAGCCTGCTCCGCCATTTCATGAGATCATGGCTGATGTACCAGGGTTGTAAATCTGTGGAATTCTCTGCCCCAGAGAGCTGTGGAGGCTGGGACACTGAATATATTTATGGCGGAGATAGACAGATTTTTAAGCGATAAGGCTCCAGCCCCCTATACCTTGGTTCCCCTCAGTATCCAAAAATCTCTCGATCTCTGTCTTGAATATACTCAAAGACTGAGCCTCCACAGCTCTCTGGGGCAGAGAATTCCACAGATTTACAACCCTCTGAGAGAAGAAATTCCTCCTCATCTCAGTCCTAAATGGCCGACCCCTTATCCTGTATGTTTCAATGAGATCACCTAAACTCTAGAGAATACAGGCCCAGTCTGCTCAATCTCTCCTCATCGGACAATCCGCCCCCCATCCCAGGAATCAGTCTGGTGACCCTTCGTTGCAGTTCCATCATGCGGCGACCAGAATGGTGGTCAGCAGTCGAGATAACTGATTCCTGGTTGAGACAGAAGATGGTCTTATGGAATGGCGGAGCAGGCTCGAGGGGCCGAATGGCCGACTCCTGCTCCTAATGCTTGTGCCCGCCCGAGACCAGCTTCCCCTCCCACCACAGTGACACGGAAGGCTGAAGTTGCCTCCCCCTACACCCCAGACTGTTTCACCGCACGCTCCTTCTGTGCTTGTGAGCACTAAGATTCGGGTCACCGGTCACACACTTACCCAAAGGGTCTTGTGGGGAGGGGGTGGGCGGTCATAAGGCATTTTATTAAGGAGCGGTAGTTCAAATATAGTCCAACTCCACACCCAATCGGGACAGACATAGCAGGCATACGACCATGACCATTAAAGAAATACTTGGATTTATATAGCGCCTTTCACAACCACCGGACGTCTCAAAGCGCTTTACAGCCAATGAAGTACTTTTGGAGTGTCGTCACTGTTGTAAATGCGGCAGCCAGTTTGCGCACAGCAAGCTCCCACAAACAGCAATGTGATAATGACCGGACAATCTTTTTTGTTATGTCGATTGAGGGATAAATATTGGCCCCAGGACACCGGGGAGAACTCCCCTGCTCTTCTTCAAAATAGTGACCATGGGGTCTTTTACATCCACCTGAGAGAGCAGACGGGGCCTCGGTTTAACGTCTCATCCCAAAGGTGGCGCTCCCTCATTGCCGCCCCTCCGACAGTGCGGCGCTCCCTTTGTACTGCCCCTCCGACAGTGCGGCGCTCCCTCAGTACTGCCCCTCCGACAGTGCGGCGCTCCCTCAGTACTGCCCCTCCGACAGCCCGGCGCTCCCTCAGTACTGCCCCTCCGACAGCCCGGCGCTCCCTCAGTACCGCCCCTCCGACAGTGTGGCGCTCCCTCAGGACTGCCCCTCCAACAGTGCGGTGCTCCCTCAGTACTGCCCCTCCGACCGTGCAGTACTCCCTCAGTGCCGCCCCTCCGACATTGCTCATCCCTCAGTGCTCAAGTCCCTAGAGTGGGACTGGAACCCACAACCTTCTAACTCAGACGCGTAGTCGAACAGACGACTGGTGGCACGAACAATTCGTACCTTCACCGTCTGTCCTGAAATACCTTGTCGGTCTTGTATTCTCTCGAAGGGTGGGCCGGGAGTCGGATAGGGACAGGACCATGGCATGTCGAGGGCTTTGTCTCAACCCTTGGGTGATACCCTCTTTCACATTTATCCTCCCAAGGTTGGAGTCAGGCAGGCTGGATGGGGCCTTCAGACGTTTGCAGCTGCCTGTGATCAGTTATTTATGTTCACATTGTTCAAGTAGCTTCAGCTATTGTACCGTGTAATGAATCATCAATCCTGACACTCGGCTGGACACTTGTTTGGTCTACCCTTATTTCTTCCGATTCACAATTTCTTCCTGCACTTCACATTCATCTTCAAAATTACCCGAGAAATACTTAAAACAGTCAATTTATTCTCCCCCCCCCCCCCCCCACAGAAAGAAGACCCCTTTCCAGGGCCGGCGCCCATCCCTCAGGAGGTGATCAAAAAGTTCGAGCGGGGAGGGAACATTAAACTGGTGAGTGAATTTTATTCAGAATCACAGGCATGAGAGCAACTTTCAGCTTTTTGGTACGTAAATCTACCGATCTCTGTAATCTCCTCCAGCCCCAACCCCTCCCTATCTCTATAACCTCCCTATCTCTATAACCTCTTCCTACCCCGACATCCCTCCCAATCTCTGTAACCTCCTCCAGCCCCTACAACCCTCCCAATCGCTGTAACCTCTTCCAGCCCCTACACCCCTCCCTATCTCTGTAACCTCCTCCAGCCCCTACACCCCTCCCTATCTCTGTAACCCCCTCCAGCCCCTACACCCCTCCCTATCTCTGTAACCTCCTCCAGCCCGTACACCCCAACCTATCGCTGTAACCTCCTCCAACCCCTACACCCCTCCCTATCTCTGTAACCTCCTCCAACCCTACATCCCTCCCTATCTCTGTAACCTCCTCCAGCCCCGACACCCCTCCCTATCTCTGTAACATCCTCCAGCCACGACACCCCTCCCTATCTCTGTAACCTCCTCCAGCCCCTACACGCCTCCTTATCTCTGTAACCTCCTCCAGCCCTACACCCCTCCCTATCACTGTAACCCTGTTTTGGATCGATATTAATAAACCCACGTTCGGGATCTGGATGAATGCTAAATGAGACAAGACAAATGAAGTAAAGATAAAACACCGTTTACTGAGAGAAAAGAAACATAATACAGTTTACGAAGAAAAGGGAAGTATGATAAGATGCAACAAAGCTCTCTCAGCCTTCGGCCCGTCGGGAACTCCGCAATGACGGCTGGTCAGGAGCCTTGGGGGTCCCGGCACCGCTCGCCAATCACGGTCCAAGGTGAAGTTCAAAGAACTACTGGACAGTTCCGTTCCTTTATACTATTGAACAAACATGGGTGCGTGTGGCTTATGGCCAACTCCTAATCTGTAAGGCCCCAGCTGTTCTTCCACAAAGCATGAGATCTCGAGACGCCGATCGTCCCATAAACAAGATGGTGTGTGCATCATGGTCTCGCTCTCCCTCTCGCTCTCCCTCTCGCTCTCCCTCTCGCTCTCCCTCTCGCTCTCCCTCTCGCTCTCCCTCTCGCTCTCCCTCTCCCTCTCCCTCTCCCTCTCCCTCTCGCTCTCGCTCTCCCTCTCCCTCTCCCTCTCGCTCTCGCTCTCGCTCTCGCTCTCGCTCTCCCTCTCGCTCTCGCTCTCGCTCTCGCTCTCGCTCTCGCTCTCGCTCTCGCTCTCCCTCGACAACGTTCCACGAGGCATGAAGCAGAAAACACACTAAATGTCGGAATATCATAATTAACCCTATACAATACAATCCACCCTTGATATTTAGACATTCTAAGTAATATAATCGAGTTGAAGGTGTAATGCATCAGTTACACGTTGAATATGCGCAAGCAATGCCCGCAATCTACACCGAAGAATACATGCAAGCAGTAATATCAGTAATAACGCGACAAGTAAAACAACGATAGGATGTTTTAACAGCTTCAAAGTGGTGGATATTTTTGGGGACCATCCGTAAAAGATGTCCCACCAATAGTGTACTGTAAGGTCAGTGACCGTTGTCGCAACTCTGACCAAGGTGCCTTCACTGTAACTCATAGCAACTTGCAGAGTATGAAGAGTACGCCCTCGTTTGCTCAGTTCGTTAGTGACCGTTTGGTTATCTTTTAGAAATTGAGCTAAACGAGTTAGGTCTGCAGTGGGAGGAAGGTTAGTAATGCCTAGGACAGTGCAATGGCACACAACATTTTTCCATCGTCCCAATCGATATGACCTTTTAGAATGAAGGTCATATATGGTATACACATCTTTAAAACAAGCATTTAGAGGAAGATCTTTACGGGCGCCGACAAGATGAATGGGCTAGACACTAGTGATACAAACATGATTCTGTCCGATTTCATGTAAAATTGTATCATTGTATGGTACAGGTGTCCAAATACATGTTCCTGCTGTATGCTGTAAGGGAGCATGGTTCAAACACAGGTGTGTGCAAAGGACAAGCCATACCGAAATGCCATATTTGACAATCTTGAGCTTGGTGAGTTCTATTGCTAGCATCAATCCATCCACCCTTGAACTCAGGTACTCACAGATTATGGCCATACAGGTGGGGAAGCACTATAAACTGGCACCAAATGTTGGTTTTTGTGATAATTGACTGTTCTCATAGTAAAGTTACACCCCTGGTCATCACAATGTGTATGTTGCATATCAGGTTTTACCCCCTAGATTTCTATTGCCGAAGTGAAAAATTTTGCTCCGACTATTTGCATGTCCTGACATGACAATACATTCTAACTCGGCCCTTAATAGTTGCCGGGTTACTTCTTCAAACATGCATTGTGTGTGATGATCTAATTCTTGTTGTCGCCCAGTGACACTCCCTATCGCTTGAGTAATTTTATCTATGTGTTCCCACCGCGTTACGTCCGACAGCCAACTAGAAAACATCTGTCCTGTGAGACCTCTGGCCCATGCATTTCGCAATCGAATCGCATCTCCAGTGAGTCTCCCTACCTTTTGTATTTTGTTTTGTAAGGTCTCGCTATCCACAGAGTTTAATGCTCCTATTCCTGTTCCTACGCCTCCTAATATTGTGGCTAATTGTTAGATCTCTTAATTTCCAATGAAATACGAACTCCGATTGTAGTTTTAACTTTTTAATCTTGGCAGAGAGCAACACACTGCTTGACTTCAAGCCAGGTCTTTGTTCTTACTGAGACACATGGTCAAAATGGCTGTATTTTATACCTGGATCAATTTACAGAAAAGAACTCGCCTTCTTTGACCTTATTGGCTCACTACCCAAGGGTCCTAAAATGTCAAGTTGATTGATGAGTTAATGCAACATGCCGAACTGCATGCAGCAGCCTTGACTTGGGGGGTCTGTGAATTTTCACAGTCTGTCTAAATGAGCCTGTTTGAATACTCTGTCACTAATATATCACGCCTTTGTCTCCGATGTTTTCAGACTTGCCTTAATTGTTATATTACAAGTGTCAGACAGCTTGTCCGCATACCGTACTTGTAGTGTGAGAGTTAACATGGGTAGGGATGTAAACACAGGTGTACATGTAGAGTGTAATCCATGGGGCTCTTAGAATGCTTAACTACAAGCATTGACCAAAAGTGGCCCATAATCTCCCGACCAGTGATTACGGAGGCATTTGTATATCCATACCATACAGACGCATTTAACTTAATTTCGTCTGACATAGGTGTCATTGCTTGATGTAATGTTGCGGGCCCAACTCCTTAACCATGTGACTTTGTACAATAACGACACGTTGCATATCATTGTCATATCTTTTTGCCACTTGAATGATAATGTGATGTTGGCCTCCGTGCTGACTGTTAATAGCATCTGCCCTGGGCCTCCCCAGTACCCGCATGTGTCACAAGTGACGCTCCATGTCCTATAGTGCAGGCTTGCCCGGAAGGACAGGTGAAATTGTCTTGCGTACGATCAGTGTTAGCTAACCGCCACCCTGTACGGCCATCCCGTGCTGTGTTTGAGGATGGAAGTAGCACAGTCACAGATAACGAGACACAGAGACTTGCCAGCACGAGTTGGTAAGTCGCCATTTTGGGCAGAATTCCTTTGGGTGGAAGCATTAAGTATATTAATTTCAGCCCCGTTTAGTCAATTTACCCTTGTCAACACAGAGAGGAATATCTTGACCAGTCAGGAGCACCCAATAAGTATTTCCTGCTCCTTTCGCTAAGATTTCCCCTGCTTGTAAGTGTTTCTGGGGGTACTGCACCCACACTTTTCCTCCTTCACAAACTGTGTCCTGAGTCTGATTTCCTTTTTCAATAGTCGGGACACTAGCTTTGCCTAACATGTGGCTTATGGGAATTCCTCCCCGTAATGGTCGGTGATTCCGATTGCGCACTGCTTGTGGTAAGACCTTTAACCACCCTTGCAATGTGTTAGTGGGAGTTAATATTTTAATCTGTTGCTTAAGTAGTCCATTCATGCGTTCTATTAACCCTGCAGCTTGTGGATAGTAAGGTATGTGAAACATCCAATAGATCCCGTTGTCTACCGCCCAATGTTGCATTGTTTGACCTGTGAAGTACGACCCATTATCGGACTGTACATCTGCTGGCTCACCGTAGCATGTGATTAAATTCTCCAGTCCTTTAATCGTACTTTGTTGATTCGCTTTAGTCACTAGATAAGCGATCAAAAGTCCAGAGTAGGTATCAACAGCAGTGAGCAAATATTGGAACCGTTGTTGCAATGGTAAAGGTCCGACATAATCAACTTGTCATATTTGTGCTGGTTGAGTCCCTCTCTTAATATGGGCACCGGGTTGTCGCTGTAGGGGAAAATGCTTCACCTTTTGACAAATTTCACTGGTGTTTATGATCTGTTTAACATCGTCCGTAGTCAAATGTAACCCCCTATTTCGTGCCCATTGTATTGTACCCTGAATGGCCAAATGTCCAGATTTGTGGTGGGCCCACTTGCCGATGCCATATTCTTCCTCTTCCGCCTCTTTGACAGCCCGTACCCGGACTATATTATCAACGGTGTGTTTTGGATCGATAATAATAGACCCAGGTTCGGGATCTGGATGAATGTTAAATAAGAGACGAGGCAAATGAAGTAAAGAATAAGATACCGTTTACTGAGAGAAAAGAAACATATTAATCCAGTTTACGAAGAAAAGAGAAGTATGATCAGATGCAACAACACTCACTGCCTTCAGCCCGTTGGGAACTCCACAAGCGACGGCTGGTCTGGAGCATTGGGGGTCCCGGCACCGCTCGCGAATCACGGTCCAAGCTGAAGTTCAAAGAGCTACGGAACAGTGCTGTACCTTTATACTATCAAACAAACTTACTATTGAACAAAACATGGGTGCATGTGGCTTATGGCCAACTCCTAATCTGTAAGGCCCCAGGTGCTCGTCCACAAAGCATGAGATCTCAAACATAGAAAATAGATGCAGGAGTAGGCCATTCGGCCCTTCGAGCCTGCACCGCCATTCAATGAGGTCATGGCTGAACATGCAACTTGAGTACCCCATTCCTGCTTTCTCGCCATACCCCTTGATCCCCCGAGTAGTAAGGACTACATCTAACTCCTTTTTTGAATATATTTAGTGAATTGGCCTCAACAACTTTCTGTGGTAGAGAATTCCACAGGTTCACCACTCTCTGGGTGAAGAAGTTTCTCCTCATCTCGGTCCTAAATGGCTTACCCCTTATCCTTAGACTGTGACCCCTGGTTCTGGACTTCCCCAACATTGGGAACATTCTTCCTGCATCTAACCTGTCTAAACCCGTCAGAATTTTAAACGTTTCTATGAGATCCCCTCTCATTCTTCTGAACTCCAGTGAATACAAGCCCAGTTGATCCAGTCTTTCTTGATATGTCAGTCCCGCCATCCCGGGAATCAGTCTGGTGAACCTTCGCTGCACTCCCTCAATAGCAAGAATGTCCTTCCTCAAGTTAGGAGACCAAAACTGTACACAATACTCCAGGTGTGGCCTCACCAAGACCCTGTACAACTGTAGTAACACCTCCCTGCCCCTGTACTCCAATCCCCTCGCTATGAAGGCCAACATGCCATTTGCTTTCTTAACTGCCTGCTGTACCTGCATGCCAACCTTCAATGACTGATGTACCATGACATCCAGGTCTCGTTGCACCTCCCCTTTTCCTAATCTGTCACCATTCAGATAATAGTCTTTCTCTGTTTTTACACCAAAATGGATAACCTCACATTTATCCACATTATACTTCATCTGCCATGCATTTGCCCACTCGCCTAACCTATCCAAGTCACTCTGCAGCCTCATAGCATCCTCCTCACAGCTCACACTGCCACCCAACTTCGCGTCATCCGCAAATTTGGAGATACTACATTTAATCTCCTCGTCTAAATCATTAATGTACAATATAAACAGCTGGGCCCCAGCACAGAACCTTGCGGTACCCCACTAGTCACTGCCTGCCATTCTGAAAAGTCTCCATTTACTCCTACTCTTTGCTTCCTGTCTGACAACCAGTTCTCAATCCACGTCAGCACACTACCCCCAATCCCATGTGCTTTAACTTTGCACATTAATCTCTTGTGTGGGACCTTGTCAAAAGCCTTCTGAAAGTCCAAATACACTACATCAACTGGTTCTCCCTTGTCCACTCTACTGGAAACATCCTCAAAAAATACCAGAAGATTTGTCGAGCATGATTTCCCTTTCACAAATCCATGCTGACTTGGACCTATCTTGTCACCTCTTTCCAAATGCGCTGCTATGACATTCATTTTATCCACTGCCGATGTCAGGCTGACCGATCTATAATTCCCTGTTTTCTCTCTCCCTCCTTTTTTTAAAAAGTGGGGTTACATTGGCTACCCTCCACTCCATAGCAACTGATCCAGAGTCTATGGAATGTTGGAAAATGACTATCAATGCATCCGCTATTTCCAAGGCCACCTCCTGAAGTACTCTGGGATGCAGACCATCAGGCCCTGGGGATTTATCGGTCTTCAATCCCATCAATTTCCCCAACACAATTTCCCGACTAATAAGGATTTCCATCAGTTTCTCCTTCTTACTCGACCCTCTGACCCCTTTTATATCCGGAAGGTTGTTTGTGTCCTCCTTAGTGAATACCGAACCAAAGTACTTGTTCAATTGGTCTGCCATTTCTTTGTTCCCTGTTATGACTTCCCCTGATTCTGACTGCAGGGGACCTACATTTGTTTTTACTAACCTTTTTCTCTTTTTACATATCTATAGAAGCTTTTGCAGTCCGTCTTAATGTTCCCTGCAAGCTTCCTCTCGTACTCTATTTTCCCTGCCCAAATCAAACCCTTTGTCCTCCTCTGCTGAGTTCTAAATTTCTCCCAGTCCCCGGGTTCACTGCTATTTCTGGCCAATTTGTATGCCACTTCCTTGGCGTTAATACTATCCCTGATTTCCCTTGATAGCCACGGTTGAGCCACCTTCCCTTTTTTATTTTTACGCCAGACAGGGATGTACAATTGTTGTAGTTCACCCATGCGGTCTCTAAATGTCTGCCATTGCCCATCCACAGTCAACCTTTAAGTATCATTCGCCAATCTATCTTAGCCAATTCACGCCTCATACCTTCAAAGTTGCCCTCCTTTAAGTTCTGGACCATGGTCTCTGAATTAACTGTTTCATTCTCTGTCCTAATGTAGAATTCCACCATATTATGGTCACTCTTCCCCAAGGGACCGCGCACAACGAGTTTGCTAATTAATCCTCTCTCATTACACAACACCCAGTCTAAGATGGCTTCCCCTCTAGTTGGTTCCTCGACATATTGGTCTAGAAAACCATCCCTTATGCACTCCAGGAAATCCTCCTCCACCGTATTGCTTCCAGTTTGGTTAGCCCAAACTAATACCCATGATAACTGCTGCACCTTTATTGCATGCACTCCTAATTTCCTTTTTGATGCTCTCCCCAACATCACTACTACTGTTTTTGGAGGTTTGTACACAACTCCCACTAACGTTTTTTGCCCTTTGGTGTTCTGCAGCTCTACCCATATAGATTCCACATCATCCAAGCTAATGTCCTTCCTAACTATTGCATTAATCTCCTCTTTAACCAGCAATGCTACCCCACCTCCTTTTCCTTTTATTCTATCCTTCATGAATGTTGAATACCCATGGATGTTGAGTTCCCAGCCCTGATCATCCTGAAGCCACGTCTCTGTAATCCCAATCACATCATATCTGTTAACACCTATTTGCACAGTTAATTCATCCACTTTATTACGGATATTCCTTGCATTAAGATACAAAGCCTTCAGGCTTGTTTTTTTTAACACCCTTTGTCCTTTTAGAATTATGATGTAGTGTGGCCCTTTTTGTTTCTTGCCTTTGTTTACTCGGCCTTCCACTATTGCTTTTTACCTTTCTACCATCTGTTTCTGACTCCATATTACGTTGCCCTGTCTCGCTGCATAGGTTCCCATCCCCTTGCCATATTAGTTTAAACACTCCCGAACTGCATTCGCAAATGTTACCCCTAGGATATCAGTTCCAGTCCTGCCCAAGTGCAGACCGTCCCTTTTGTACAGGTCCCACTTCCCCCAGAACTGGTTCCAATGACCCAGGAATTTGAATCCCTCCCTCTTGCACCACTGCTCAAGCCATGTATTTATTCTAACTATCCTGCTCCCTCTACTCTGATTAGCACATGGCACTGGTAGCAATCCAGAGATTACTACCTTTTTGAGGTCCTACTTTTTAATTGAACTCCTAGCTCCCTAAATTCAGCTGGTAGGACCTCTTCCCACTTCTTGCCTATATTGTTGGTACCTGCATTTACCACGACGACTGGCTGTTCACCCTCTCTCTCCAGAATACCCTGCAGCCGCTCCGAGACATCCTTGACCCTTGCACCAGGGAGGCAACATACCATCCTGGAGTCTCAGTTGCGGCTGCAGCAACTCCTATCTATTCCCTTTACAATAGAGTCCCCTATCACTATCGCTCTCCCACTCTTTTTCCTTCCCTTCTGTGCAGCAGAGCCACCCATGGTGCCATGAACCTGGCTGCTGGTGCCTTCCCCTGGTAAGTCATCACCCCCAACAATATCCAAAACGGTATATCTGTTTTGGAGGGAGATGACCGCAGGGGACTCCTGCACTACCTTCCTGCTCTTGCCTTGTCTCTTGGTCACCCATTCACTATCTGTCCTAACCCTTACCTGCGGTGCGACCAACTCACTAAATGTGCTATCCACAACATTCTCAGCGTCGCGCATGCTCCAGAGTGAGTCCATCCGCAGCTCCAGTGCCGCCACGCGGTCTGTCAGGAGCTGCAGCTGGACACACTTCCCGCACACATAGTGTCCCTGACTTCCCACATAGCACAGGAGGAGCATGACAAGGGTCCGTGCTCTCCTGCCATGACTTAACCCTTAAATTACTTACTAAAATTTACTCAAGGCGCCGACCGTCTCATATCAAGCTGGTGTGTGTCCCAAGATCGTTTCCCTCTCTATAGCAACAACATTCTACGGGGCACGGGACAGAGACACACTGTAAATGTCTAAATATTATAATTAACAGTATGTGATTAACCCTATACAGTACAATCCACCCTTGATATTTAGACATTCTAAGTAATATTATCAAATTGAAGGCCCAATGCATCAGTGACAGGTTGAGTATGCGGAAGCAACGGCCACAATCTACACCGAAGAATACAGACAAGCAGTACGAACGCGATGAGTAAAACAACGATAGGATGTATTAACAGCTTCAAAGCGGCGGATGTTTTTGGGGACCATCCGTAAAAGATGTCCCACCAATTACAATCCACCCTTGATTGTCTTGCGTACGATCAGCGTTAGCTAACCGCCACCCTGTACGGCCATCCCGTGCTGTGTTTGAGGATGGAAGTAGCACACTCACAGATAACGAGACACAGAGACTTGCCAGCATGAGTTGGTAAGTCGCCATTTTGGGCAGAATTCCTGTGGGAGGAAGCATCACTATATTAATTTCAGCCTCGTTTAGTCAATTTACCCTTGTCAACACAGAGAGGAATATCTTGACCAGTCAGGAGCACCCAATAAGTATTTCCTGCTCCTTTCGCTAAGATTTCCCCTGCTTGTAAGGGTTTCTGGGGGTACTGCACCCACACTTTTCCTCCTTCACAAACTGTGTCCTGAGTTTGATTTCCTTTTTCAATAGTGGGGACACTAACATTGCCTAACATGTGGCTTATGGGAGTTCCCCCCCGCAATGGTCGGTGATTCCGATTGCGCACTGCTTGTGGCAAGACCTTTAACCACCCTTGCAATGTGTTAGTGGGAGTTAATATTTTAACCTGTTGCTTAAGTAGTCCATTCATGCGTTCTATTAACCCTGCAGCTTGTGGATAGTAAGGTATGTGAAACATCCAATAGATCCCGTTGTCTACCGCCCAATGTTGCATTGTTTGACCTGTGAAGTACGACCCATTATCGGACTGTACATCTGCTGGCTCACCGTAGCATGTGATTAAATTCTCCAGTCCTTTAATCGTACTTTGTTGATTCGCTTTAGTCACTGGATAAGCGATCAAAAGTTCAGAGTAGGTATCAACAGCAGTGAGCAAATATTGGACCCGTTGTTGCAATGGTAAAGGTCCGACATAATCAACTTGTCATATTTGTGCTGGTTGAGTCCCTCTCTTAATATGGGCACCGGGTTGTCGTTGTAGGGGAAAATGCTTCACCTTTTGACAAATTTCACAGGTGTTTATGATCTGTTTAACACCGTCCGTAATCAAATGTAACCCCCTATTTCGTGCCCATTGTATTGTACCCTGAATGGCCAAATGTCCAGATTTGTGGTGGGCCCACTTGCCTGTGCCATATTCTTCCTCTTCCGCCTCTTTAACAGCCCGTACCCGGGCTATATTATCAACGGTGTTATTATATTCAGAACTCTTTGAAGTGTTTTTCATGTGAGCGTCCACATGATATAGTTATTTTCATCTTCTGGGCTTTGGACCATATTTGTTCCCATAGGTGCTTTCCCCACAAGTCTTTCCCAGTTTTTTTGCCAGTTATGTTCACGCCAGTTTCTCATTCAGCTCACCATGCCATTGGCTACTGCCCACGAGTCAGTGTATATGTGTACTTGTTGCTGTTCCTCTTCTAACGCAAGGTCTACAGCTGCTAGATCTGCTCGTTGGCTGGTGCCTCCCACGCCCTCATCATGCTCAATGGTCTGGGCTTTTGGATTGAAGGCAGCGGCTCGCCATCGCTGAGGGCCGTTTTGCCAGACCGCTGAGCCATCTGTGAACCAGGCATGGCTACGCTCTTCTGGTGTTAACTGTTCAAAAGTCACATCCCAGGAGATCGGTGACTCCTGGGTTAAACTGACAGACGGCAGCGTAAGTTCACTCTCAGCTGTTTGTGGGTGTTCAGCCACATGCTCAATACGCCGGGTGATTTCTTCTTTCCCTTTACTTGCTCTGTCTGCGATATACCATTTGCTGTGCTCGCACGACCTTGTGTGTCTCATTTTCTGAGCTACAGCTTCTTTGGCTACATCAAAAGCCGCCTGTTATTCCTTTCCCCACTCGAAGTGGGCCTTTTTTTGTGTTACGGCATACAGTGGTTTTAATGGCATCGTGAGGTGTGGTATGTGTCTCCTCCAGTAACCCAGTCGACCCGTTGTCTCAGTTTTATTCGTGGGGGTGGCCATTTCTTGAATTTTATTCTTCACGGGCTCGGGTATGATGCGCTCAGCCCGAGACCATTAACTGGGCAGTCTGGCTAGGGCCCTGCACCACCTTCGGATTTATCTCCCAGCCCCTGTCTCGCATGTGTTGGACTAAAGTAGCTCGGGCTTCTGACACCACGGCCTCGGTGGGACCCCTTATATTAGTACATCATCGATGTCGTGTGCCAGTGAGACATCAGGAGCCAGCGGGCACATGTCCAGGTCCCGAGCCACCAATCCGTGGCATAGGGTAGGGCTCTGTAGGTAACCTTGAGGTAGGCGTTTAAACGTGTATTGCCTCCCTTCCCAAGTGAATGCAAACTGGTCCTGGGATTCTTCCGCTATTGGGATGGAGAAAAAGACATTGGCCAGGTCAATTACCGCATGCCACTCCGCACCTTCTTCTGTTATAGTTACTACACCTGGGACAGCGGTTGCCAGGGGAGGGGCAAATCAGTTCCGTTGTCGGTGGTCCACAATTATCCTCCAACTTTTATCGGGTTTCTGCACAGACCAAACCGGGGCGATTGTGGGGGGACACCGCATGTCTAATGGTACCCGCCTCCAAGAGCCCTTGTATGCTTTCCCCTATTTCTTTGTGTCCCCCAGGTATTCGGTACTGTTTCATAGTCACCATACGCGATGGCCGTGGTATTACCACTGGTTCCCACTTTGCTTCCTCTGCAATCTCAGTGATCGCCCGTATCCCGAATGAGAATCGCCCGAACGAGGTGTTGTGTGTGTGTGTGGTTCCCTTTAAAAGGTCCATCCCAATAATATCTTCCTTAACTGCCAATATTAAGACCGTTGCCCTGCGCGGGGGCCCATTTCCCAACCCCATTCTGATAGTTGTTTGGACAGCGGGGGTTTCTGCCCCTCCGAACCCATTAATCATCATATGGGTCCCTGTGTGTTTGCTAGGATTTCCATGGATAATAGTAACTTCTGCCCCTAAAGCCACATCTCTTTGTATGTTTCCCCCCCCCCGCCCCGCCAATGTATCGTAATCGGAATGTGTGGCCTCAGATCCCCGGGAGCTGGGGTTGATGTGGTTCTAACGGGGAGTACTCCTGGATCCCGGCCACACCCCTAGTCGAGGGGATTACTAGCCTTCCACAGCTCTTCTACGTTGGGGTATAGGCTAGCGGGAGGTGGTTTCTCCGTATCCGCAGACTTATCACTATCCGACTTGGTCTCCCTTACCTCCCTCCTTTCACCCTTCCCTGCTCCCGGGACGCAGTGTTGCTTCCACATAGAATACATCGCTCCTGTTGGGATTCCATCAATTTTTCCCTTGGGGACCCCTGCCTTCAGCAAAGCCGCGAACATGTCCCTCCGCGTAATTCTTTTTTTTTTTGTCTTTCCTGACCCTGTACCTTTCCCCGAGGTCGAACCTTGTCGCCGGTCCCGATCCCCCTCTACATTAGCCGTTCTCTACTCTCGCACGCTATCTTCCGCATCCTCTAACTGTCCTAACAACAGGCAAGTGTGCCCCACCCGCTGCCCTTGTGCTGGTCCCAATAATGCGAGTAGCGCACCCCTCATCATAGGAGGGCCACTCTTCAGCCTGCTCTGCATTCCTGCCGTAAAGAGCTCCTGATCTGGCCCCCCATATTGCTGGTGATACAATCCTCCCTGTGTTGCCATGTTGCGTAACTGTATCGCACCCTCCGCCGTAGTATTCCAAAGTATTACCTCCCCTTCCCAATCAACGGCAGAGGGATATTTTTGCCGGACCCCAATAGTAACCATGTCCCATGGCGAACCTGTGCCCTGGACATTCTGTACCACTGCTGTGATACGGTGCTCCGTAGTCATAGTCCCCATTTTTGTTAACTCTTTGGGGTTAAGTATTACGCCTGATGCTCCCTGGTCCCAAATCCGGGTTAGCCATTCTGACCATGATCCCCCGGGTTTTTGGCGAAATCGAGACCCTATTTCTTGTCACTCACTAGTGGTGAAGTCACGCACCTCTCTGGTGGTTACCGGCTGTTCCCCATCTTGCTGTTTCGTCTTATTTGTCATAAGGGGTCCAGCCTCCGTGCTCGGAGCGTATGGGGGAGGGTCTTTAGTTTCCTCCTGTTTCCCCCCCACCTTTCCATCTGTCCATTCGTATTCTGAGTCAGAGGAATACCAGATGTCTCCGTCCCAGCGAGCCGGATCCCAAGTGGGTCCAGCTACCGATGCACGTACCTTTGACCGATCCAGCTGTAATTTCCGTCGTCTGGCTTTCTTTTAATTCTGTACTGTCGCCAGACGGCATATTAAAGTTTCTGATTGTTCATTGACTTTATCGCCCGTTCTTGTGCAGTGCGGACCGCTTGAGTCAGAGTCGGGTTTTGACTTTCCGAAACCATACCAGCTGTTTTTAACAGTAGCTTTTCTGCCTCACTTTCCTTAAGTTGTTTCCACATCGCCCTTAAGGCTGTCAACAAAATCCATCCCATTTGTGGGGGACTATTTTTCTCCTGTGGGGGAAGCCGGCTTTCTCTAGGAGAGACAGTACCGCGTGGGCTACGGTTCTATCTTTGTTCTGTTCCAATAACGGTGTATCCCCATGTTGTGGGGGTCCAAACCGGGCTAGCACATTGGCAAGAGAGCCAAAACCCTCATCCCTCGTGCCCCACCCTGGTATTCTATACTTCTCTCCCGCAGGAAGAAACTGCTTCTTGTCTTTTCTCTCAAACATTTTACCGGATCCTGTTCGTGACGCCAAAACATTTTGGATCGATATTAATAAACCCAGGTTCGGGATCTGGATGAATGTTCAATAAGAGACAAGACAAATGAAGTAAAGATAAAACACCGCTTACTGAGAGAAAAGGAACATAATACAGTTTACGAAGAAAAGGGAAGTATGATAAGATGCAACAAAGCTCACAACCTTCGGCCCGTCGGGAACTCTGCAACGACGGCTGGTCAGGAGCCTTGGGAGTCCCAGCACCGCTCGCTAATCACGGTCCAAGGTGAAGTTCAAAGAGCTACGGGACAGTTCCGTTCCTTTATACTATTGAACAAACATGGGTGCGTGTGGCTTATGGCCAACTCTTAATCTGTAAGGCCCCAGCTGTTCTTCCACAAAGCATGAGATCTCGAGGCGCCGATCATCCCATAAACAAGATGGTGTGTGCATCAAGCTCTCTCTCTCTCTCTCTCTCTCTCTCTCTCTCTCTCTCTCTCTCTCTCTCTCTCTCTCTCTCTCTCTTGCATCAACAACATTCCACGAGGCATGGAGCAGAAAACACACTGTAAATGTCGGAATATCATAATTAACCCTATACAATACAATCCCTCCTGATCTCTAACCTCCTCCAGCCCTACACACCTCCCTATCTCTATAACATCTTCCAGCCCCTAAACCCTTCCCTTTCTCTGTAACCTCCTACACCCCTCCCGATCTCTGTAACATCCTCCAGCCCTACACCCCTCCCTATCTCTGTAACCTCCCCCAGCCCGACACCCCTCCCTATCTCTGTAACCTCCCCCAGCCCTACACCCCTCCCTATCTCTGTAACCTCCCCCAGCCCTACACCCCTCCCTATCTCTGTAACCTCCCCCAGCCCTACACCCCTCCCTATCTCTGTAACCTCCCCCAGCCCTACACCCCTCCTTAATTCTGTAACCTCCCCCAGCCCTACACCCCTCCTTAATTCTGTAACCTCCTCCAGCCCTACACCCCTCCCGATCTCTGTAACCTCCTCCAGCCCTTTCTCTGTAACCTCCTCCAGCCCTGCACTCCTCCCAATCACTAAACTCCTCCAGCCCTGCGCCCCTTCCTATCTCTGTAACCTCTTCCAGCCCCTAAACCCTTCCATTTTTTTGTAACTTCCTCCAGCCCCGACACCCCTCCCTATCTCTGCAACCACCTCCAGCTCGACTCCCCTCCCTGTCTCTGTAACCTCCTCCAGCACTACAACCCTCCCTATCTCTGTAACCTCCTCAGGCCCCTTAACCCCTCCCTATCTCTGTAACCTCCTTCAGCCCCTACAACCCCTCCTGATCTCTGTAACCTCCTCCAGCCCTCCCTATCTCTGTAACCTCCTCCAGCCCCTACAACCCCTCCTGATCTCTGTAACCTCCTCCAGCCCTCCATATCTCTGTAACCTCCTCCAGCTCCTACACCCGTCCCTATCTCTGTTCCATCCTCCAGCCCCCACATCCCTCCCTATCTCTCTAACCTCCTCCAGCCCTACACCCCTCCCTATCTCTGTAACCTCCTCCAGCCCCTACACCCCTCCCTATCTCTGTAACCTCCTCCAACCCCTACACCCCTCCCTATCACTGTACCCTCCTCCAGCCCCTACACCCCTCCCTATCTCGGTAACCTCCTCCAGACCCTACACCCCTCCCTATCTCTGTAACCTCCTCCAGCCCCTACACCCCTCCCTATCACTGTACCCTCCTCCAGCCCCTACACCCCTCCCTATCTCGGTAACCTCCTCCAGACCCTACACCCCTCCCTATCTCGGTAACCTCCTCCACTTGAAGATACCAGGCATGTGCGGCAAATTTAAACGGGCCATGCGCAGCAAAATATATTAAGAGGGAACACTGCTAATAACAACAACCCTGTATTTATATAGCGCCTTTAATATGGTGAAAGGTCCCAGGGCACTTTGCAGGAGGATTAAGATAAAACAATTTGACACCGAGCCACATAAGTAGAAATCAAAGCAGGTGATCCAAGGCTTGGTCAAAGAGGTCAGTTTTAAGGAGCGTCTTGAAGGAGGAAAGAGAGGGAGAGAGGCGGAGAGGTTTAGGGAGGGAGTTCCAGAGCTTGGGGCCCAGGCAACAGAAGGCACGGCCACCGATGGTGGAGCGATTATAATCAGGGATGGTCAGGAGGGCAGAATTAGAGGAGTGCAGACATCTCTGGGGAGGTTGTGGGGCTGGAGGAGGTTACAGAGATAGGGAGGGGTGTAGAGCTGGAGGAGATTAGAGATAGGGAGGGGCGAGGTCCATAGAGGGATTTGTAAACACGGATGAGAATTTTGAAATCGAGGCGTTGCTTAACTGGGTGCCAATGTAGGTCAGCGAGCACAGGGGGTGATGGGTGAGCGGGACTGGGTGCGAGTTAGGACACGGGGCAGTAAGCACAGGGGGTGATGGGTGAGCGGGACTGGGTGTGAGTTAGGACACTGGGCACAGGGGGTGATGGGTGAGCAGGACTGGGTGTGAGTTAGGACACGGGGCAGTGAGCACAGGGGGTGATGGGTGAGCGGGACTGGGTGCGAGTTAGGACACGGGGCAGTGAGCACAGGGGGTGATGGGTGAGCGGGACTGGGTGCGAGTTAGGACACGGGGCAGTGAGCACAGGGGGTGATGGGTGAGTGGGACTGGGTGCGAGTTAGGACACGGGGCAGTGAGCACAGGGGGTGATGGGTGAGTGGGACTCGGTGTGAGTTAGGACACGGGGCAGTGAGCACAGGGGGTGATGGGTGAGTGGGACTCGGTGCGAGTTAGGACACGGGGCAGTGAGCACAGGGGGTGATGGGTGAGTGGGACTGGGTGCGAGTTAGGACACGGGGCAGTGAGCACAGGGGGTGATGGGTGAGCGGGACTGGGTGTGAGTTAGGACACGGGGCAGTGAGCACAGGGGGTGATGGGTGAGTGGGACTCGGTGCGAGTTAGGACACGGGGCAGTGAGCACAGGGGGTGATGGGTGAGTGGGACTGGGTGCGAGTTAGGACACGGGGCAGTGAGCACAGGGGGTGATGGGTGAGCGGGACTGGGTGTGAGTTAGGACACGGGGCAGTGAGCACAGGGGGTGATGGGTGAGCGGGACTGGGTGTGAGTTAGGACACGGGGCAGTGAGCACAGGGGGTGATGGGTGAGCGGGACTGGGTGTGAGTTAGGACACGGGGCAGTGAGCACAGGGGGTGATGGGTGAGCGGGACTGGGTGCGAGTTAGGACATAGGCAGCTGAGTTTTGGATGACCTTTGAGATATTGGCAATCCTTCAGTTCTGGCCTCTTAAGCGTCGTCGGTTTTAATCGCTCCATTATTGGCGGCCGTGCCTTCAGCTGCCTGGGCCCTAAGCCTTGGAATTCCCTCCCTCCCTAAACTGCTCCGCCTCTCTCTCTCTCCTCCTTAAAACCTACCTCTTTGAGCAAGCTTTTTGTTCACCTGTGTAATAATCGGGACGTTGCGCAATCAGGATGTTCAGTGTTCACTTACTCAAACCTTGAACGTATAAGAATTAGGAGCAGGAGTCGGCCATTCGGCCCCTCGAGCCTGCTCCGCCATTCAATAAGATCATGGTTGATCTTCGACCTCAACTCCACTTTCCTGCCCATATCCCTTGATTCCCTTAATATCCAAAAATCTACCCATCTCGGCCTCGAATATACTCAAGGACTGAGCCTCCACAGCCCCCTGGGGCAGAGAATTCCAAAGATTCACCACCCTCTGAGTGAAGAAATTTCTCCTCATCTCAGTCCTAAATGGCCGACCCCTTATCCTGAGACTGTGAGACCCCTGGTTCTAGACTCCCCAGCCCGGGGGGGGGGGGAAACACCCTCCCTGCATCTACCCTGTCGAGCTCTGTAAGAATGTTACATGTTTCAATGAAATCACCTCTCATTCTTCTAAACTCAAGAATATAGGCCTAGTCTACTCAATCTCTCCTCATAGGACAAACCCCTCATCCCAGGAATCATACATAGAAACATAGAAATTTACAGCACAGAAGGAGGCCATTCCGGCCCATCGTGTCCACTCCGGCCGACAAAGAGCCGCACGGCCCTTGGTCAGCAGCCCTGAAAGTTACATATAAACCTGTGAACAATGACGGAAAGTCAAAGAGCACCCAGCCCAACCAGTCCGCTTCACACAACTGTGACACCCCTTACACTGAAACATTCTACACTCCACCCCAACCGGAGCCATGTGATCTCCTGGGAGAGGCAAAAACCAGATAAAAACCCAGGCCAATTTAGGGAGAAAAAATCTGGGAAAATTCCTCTCCGACCCATCCAGGAGATTCCCTGCATTATATCTGCACCATTATATCAGTCTGATGAACCTTTGCTGCACTCCCTCTATGGCAAGTGCATCCTTCCTTCGGTACATAAGAAATAGGAGCAGGAGTCGGCCATTCGGCCCCTCGAGCCTGCTCCGCCATTTAATACGATCATGGCTGATCCGATCATGGACTCGGCTCCACTTCCCCGCCCGCTCCCCATAACCCCTTTATCCCTTATCGGTTAAGAAACTTGTCTATCTCTGTCTTTAAATTTATTCAATGTTCCAGCTCTCTGAGGCAGCGAATTCTACAGATTTACAACCCTCAGAGAAGAAATTTCACCTCATCTCAGTTTTAAATGGGCGGCCCCTTATTCCAAGATCGTGCCCTCTAGTTCTAGTCTCTCCCATCAGTGGAAACATCCTCTCTGCATCCACCTTGTCGAGCCCCCTCATAATCTGATACGTTTCGATAAGGTCACCTCTCATTCTTCTGAACTTCAATGAGTAGAGGCCCAACCTCCTCAACCTTTCCTCATAAGTCAACCCCCTCATCTCCAGAATCAACCGAGTGAACCTTTTCCGAACTGCCTCCAAAGCAAGTATATCCTTTCGTAAATAAGGAAACCAGAACTGCACGCAGTACTCCAGGTGTGGCCTCACCAGGGCCCGATTTAGTTGCAGTATTTACTGTTGTACTGAAATCCTCTTGTCATAAAGGCTGTTTGCTTTCTTAATTGCTTGCTGTACCTGCATGTTAACTTTCAGTGAACTTATGGTTTTTTTTTTCTCTCGAGGGTGAAATTGCTAATAAGAAGCTGAAGAATCGAATGAAGACCCTGGAGAAGAATTATAAGCAGGCTCAGAGACAGGCTGCTCGCTTTGACCTGCTGCTGCCAGAGGAGGCTGGGTAAGGACCCATCTATTCGTTGGTGGTGTTTGAGGACAGGGTTGGTGGGCAGCGCTGTCTCGTGGTCCAACTCGCCATCTCAGCTGACCCGTGCGCATGGGCAATCATTGCCCCTGTAGGGTGTATGTTTTGGTCACGCTACTCTGATTCTTGCGGAGACATCGTTGGCGATATACCTCCAGCGACTTGAGGTGCCTTCTATACGTCGTCCATGCCGCAGATCTGTACAGGAGGGCGGGTATTACTACAGCCCTGTCGACCACGATGTCTTCGCAAGATCCTGCAAATCCCCCGGGAGGGCAGGCGCACCAACATCAGTGTCCTCGTTCAGGCCAACATCCCCAGCATCGAAACACTGACCACACTCGATCAGCTCCGCTGGGCAGGCCACATGGTTCGCATGCCAGACACGAGACTCCCGAAGCTATTGCTTTACGCGGAGCTCCTTCGTGGTAAACGAGCCAAAGGTGGGCAGCGGAAACGTTACAAGGACCACCCTCAAGGCCACCCTGGTAAAGTGCGACATCACCCACCGACACCTGGGAGTCCCTGGCCGCAGACCGCCCGAGGTGGAGAAAGTGCATCCGGGAGGGCGCTGAGCTCTTCGAGTCTCAACGCAAAGAGCGTGAAGAGGCCAAGCGCAGGCAGCGGAAGGAGCGCGCGTCAAACCAGCCCCACCCACCCCTTCCCTCGACCAATGTCTGTCCCACCTGTGGCAGGGTCTGTGGCTCTCGTATCGGACTGTTCAGCCACCAGAGAACTCACTTTGGGAGTGGAAGCGAGTTTTCCTCGATTCCGAGGGACTGCCGATGATGATGATGGCTCTGATTCTTCGATCTTGGAACTTATAGTGGGAAAGGACAACACATGGTTGTTTCGGCTTAAGTCAGTGTCCGTTTTATTACGCAACAAAAAAAAAAATGACTGCAAACTACAGGACTAGACTGCCGAGAAAAATGTGACTTTAGACATACAATCACCAGCCCTGGCTGTACCTCTTCTGTCCGATCTCCGCAGTGCCTGCTTGCTGCTGTTTCTTCTGCTCTTCCTCCTGCTTCTGCTCAACTTTTGCTGCTTGTATGTCAGGTACAGCAAGTGATCAGGAAGGCCAATGGAATCTTGGCCTTTATTGCAAAGGGGGATGGAGTATAAAAGCAGGGAAGTCTTGCTCCAGTTATACAGGGTATTGGTGAGGCCACACCTGGAGTACTGCGTGCAGTTTTGGTCTCCGTATTTACGAAAGGATGTACTTGCTTTGGAGGCAGTTCAGAGAAGGTTCACTCGGTTGATTCCGGAGATGGGGGGGGTTGACTTATGAGGAAAGGTTGAGGAGGTTGGGCCTCTACTCATTGGAGTTCAGAAGAATGAGAGGTGATCTTATTGAAATGTATAAGATTATGAGGGGGGCTCGACAAGGTGGATGCAGAGAGGATGTTTCCACTGATGGGGGAGACTAGAACTAGGGGGTATGGTCTTAGAATAAGGGGCCGCCCATTTAAAACTGAGATGAGGGTGAGTTTCTTCTGAGGGTTGTAAATCTGTGGAATTCGCTGCTTCAGAGAGCTTTGGAAGCTGTGATATTGAATAAATTTAAGACAGAGATAGACAGTTTCTTAAACGCTAATGGGTTATGGGGAGCGGACTGGGAAGTGGAGCTGATTCCATGATCGGATCAGCCATGATCGTATTGAATGGCGGAGCAGGCTCGAGGGGCCGAATGGCCGACTCTTGCTCCTATTTCTTATGTTCTGCTGTCTGTGTCCGTATATTTATATTCAAGTTTATAATTTTCCCGCTGTGATGAAATTCGATTATCGATCCGTTTAACTGGTTGGTCCTTTTTGTTGTCTGATCTGATCATCATAGGCAGTCCCTCAGAATCGAGGAAGATTGCTTTCACTCTAACAGCGAGTTCTCAGGTGACTGAACAGTCCAATACGAGAGCCACAGTCCCTGTCACAGGTGGGACAGACAGTGGTTGAGGGAAGGGGAGGGTGGGACTGGTTTGCCGCACGCTCCTTCTGCTGCCTGCGCTTGCTTTCTGCACGCTCTCGGCGACGAGACTCGAGGTGCTCAGCACCCTCCCGGATGCACTTCCTCCACTTAGGGCAGTCTGGTCTTTGGCCAGGGACTCCCAGGTGTCGGTGGGCATGTTGCACTTTATCAGGGAGGCTTTGAGGGTGTGTCCCTTGTAACGTTTCCTCTGCCCACCTGGGGCTCGCTTGCCGTGAAGGAGTTTCGAGTAGAGCGCTTGCTTTGGGGAGTCTCGTGTCTGGGGGACATGCGGACAATGTGGCCCTGCCCAGCGGAGCTGGTCGAGTGTGGTCAGTGCTTCGATGCTGGGGATGTTGGGCCTGGTCGAGGACACTAACGTTGGTGCGTCTGTCCTCCCAGGGGATTTGTAGGATCTTGCGGAGACATCGTTGGTGGTATTTCTCCAGCAACTTGAGGTGTCTACTGTACATGGTCCATGTCTCTGAGCCGTACAGGGGGGCGGGTATCACTACAGCCCTGTAGACCATGAGCTTGGTGGCAATTTTGAGGGTCTGGTCTTCAAACAGATCTTATTACAGACTTGCTGTCTCCAATGGGTTGTTTCCCCCACCCTGGTCAATCAAGTGCAGGGCCTCACGTAAGAACTCCATTGTTTGTTATGCATGAAGTTAGTTTTAGTTCCTGACCACAGGTTGCCCTTAATTGTCCAGCTTAATTCCAAGGCTTGTATCAATCAATTTTTAGTTCATAGTCTGCGTTTTTCTGAAGATTAGTAACCTTACACCTCTCCCGCCGGATAGATAGCCCCCTGTGCACAGGGTCGGTGCTGTGGCAGTGCCAAGGGTCGGACTCGCAGGGACTTTGTGCCCTGGTATTTGGACATTGCACAAGGGTCGACCTGCAGCTATAGCAAGGCTCAAGACTGTCACAAGGTGCAGACTGAGTCTTGTGCAAAGTGAGTGCCTGAAAATCCAGATGCAACAGCATTGAGACTCGAGTAGAGTTCCAAGAGTCGGCCTTGGATCAGAGTCTAAGCAACCCAGTCTCTTAAGTCAGACGGTCATGGCTCGAAGCCTCACAACCTGGGGCTAGTACTGAGTTCCGCCGCACTGTCGGAGGGGCAGTACTGAGGGAGTGCCGCCCTGTCGGAGGGGCAGTACTGAGGGAGTGCCGCCCTGTCGGAGGGGCAGTACTGAGGGAGCGCCGCACTGTCGGAGGGGCAGTACTGAGGGAGCGCCGCCCTGTCGGAGGGGCAGTACTGAGGGAGCGCCGTACTGTCGGAGGGGCAGTACTGAGGGAGCGCCGCACTGTCGGAGGGGCAGTACTGAGGGAGCGCCGCCCTGTCGGAGGGGCAGTACTGAGGGAGCGCCGCACTGTCGGAGGGGCAGTACTGAGGGAGCGCTGCCCTGTCGGAGAGGCAGTACTGAGGGAGCGCCGCACTGTCGGAGGGGCAGTATTGAGGGAGCGCCGCACTGTCGGAGGGGCAGTATTGAGGGAGCGCCGCACTGTCGGAGGGGCAGTACTGAGGGAATGCCGCCCTGTCGGAGGGGCAGTACTGAGGGAGTGCCGCACTGTCGGAGGTGCAGTACTAAGGACTCATGTTAAGAGTGGAAGTCTTCCTCGATTCCGAGGGACTGCCTATGATGATGATTATAATCGCTCCACCATCGGTGGCCGTGCCTTCTGTTGCCTGGGCCCCAAGCTCTGGAACTCCCTCCCTGAACCTCTCCGCCTCTCTACCTCTCTTTCCTCCTTCAAGACGCTCCTTAAAACCTCCCCCTGACTCAGCCTTTGCTCACCTGCCCTAATTTCTAGTTGTGTGGCTCTGTGTCAAATTCTTTTTATCTCCTAATGCTCCTATGAAGGCGCCTTGGGACGTTCAAGGCGCTACATAAATGAAGCTTGCTGCAGTCCGTGTGGTGAAGGTGCTCCCACAGTGGCTGTTAGGGAGGGAGTTCCAGGATTGTGACCCAGCGACGATGGAGGAACGGCCGATATATTTCCAAGTCGAGGGATGGTGTGTGTGACTGGGAGGGGAACGTGGAGGTGATGGTGTTCCCATGGACCTGCTGCCCTTATCCTTCTCGGCGGGTAGAGGTCGCGGGTTTAGGGCGGGGAGCCTTGTCGAAGTTGATGTGTAATGCAGGAACGAGGGGCCGAATGGTGGTCTCCTGCTCTTAATTCTTACGTGCTATAAGCACAATGGAAGGCAAATGGTATGTCCTTTAAAGCAAGGGGGTTGGCGGAAGGGAAGTCCTGTTGCAATTGCACAGGGCCTTGGTGAGATCGCACCTGGAAGTACTGTGCACTGTTGTGGTCCCTCGAAGTGAGGATGGCTTGCTTCCACACCAAAAAGGGATGAGTTCCCAGGTGTTTCAATGAAGGACCTAATATTCCGGATCCCGAACTACATCCTGAAGGGTGGAAGATGCCTGTGGGTGGGTTTGTTTTAACGTGGGGTGACCGTTGCACACCAGCCACCACACGGGGCTTGATAGAGCGAGGCCTCGGTCCAGTGGGCCAGGGTTAACCAGGACGACTGGAGACCAGCTCTGCTGCACGAGCCCAGTGCGCCCACACATCGCACAGTGTGGGCTGGGCCCCGTGCTGCCCCCTGGGCCCCTCGCCTCTCCTGGGCCCCCGAACTCGCGCCTCTCCTGGGCTTACCGATCACGTCGCTGAGGAAGGACATACTCTCCTTGGAGGCGGTACAACGAAGGTTCACCAGATTAATTCCTGGGATGAGAGGGCCGTCTGAGGAGGAGAGAGTGTGTAGATTGGGCCTATACTGGAGTTTAGAAGAAAGTGCAAGATTCTGAGGGGGCTTGACCGGGTAGACGCAGGGAGGGTGGGGAGTCTAGAACCAGGGGTCACACAGTCTCAGGATAAGGGCTCGGCCATTTAGGACTGAGGTGAGGAGGGATTTCTTCGCTCAGAGGGGGCTGAATCTGTGGAATTCTCTGCCCCAGAGCGCTGTGGAGGCTCAGTCCTTGAGTATACTCAAGGCTGAGATCGGTAGATTTTTGGAGTCTCGGGGATATGGGGATCGGGCGGGAAAGTGGAGTTGATCAGCCTTGATCTTGTTGAATGGCGGAGCAGGCTCGAGGGGCCGAATGGCCGACTCCTGCTCCTAATTTTGACGTAATAGCCATGATGTTTGTTTGTCAAAGGCAGGCAGAGTGCGCATGCTTATGGAATAAAGCTGTGAGAATAATTAAAACTGTCCTGGAACGGCTGCAACATCAAAGTACTAAAAAAAACAAATCTCTGGTGTACGTTCATCGTGTGTTCCAACGCCACTCTCTCCTCCTCTTGTTTTCTGTCTCCAATCCCAGGTTCCTGGAGGCCGATGAGGGGGAGGACTCTTGTGTGATCCAACAACAGGACATTGCAGACGCTGTGGATATCACCAGCAGTTCAAAGGTCAGCGCCGCTTGACACTTAACAAAGCGAGGGGGCTGCGGTCGACCTGACCCCACGATCCAGAACCAACCCTGCTCTTCCCCGCCCCCCCACCCCAAGTTGCTGGGAATGTTTGTTTGTCGTTCAAACTTCAGGGGCACTTATGCAGAAATATTAGAACAGGCAGGAGCAAATATTAGAACGATAGTCACCAGATGCTTTGAGGCTGCCCACCCATCTTAATTAAGTAGGTCAGTGCGACTGGCTTATTCCATCTTCCTACATGAGAACATAAGAAATAGGTGCAGGAGTCGGCCATTCGGCCCCTCGAGCCTGCTCCGCCACTTAATACGACCATGGCTGATCCGATCATGGACTCGGCTCCACTTCCCCGCCCGCTCCCTTATTCTCTTATCGGTTAAGAAACTGTCTATCTCTGTCTTAAATTTATTCAATGTCCCGGCTTCCACAGCTCTCTGAGGCAGCGAATTCCACAGATTTCCAACCCTCTGAGAGGAAGAAATTCCTCCTCATCTCAGTTTTAAATGGACAGCCCCTTATTCTAAGTCTATGTCCCCAAGATTTAGTTTCCCCCATGAGTGGAAATATCCTCTCTGGATCCACATTGTCGAGCCGTCTCATTATCTTTATAAGTTTCGATAAGATCGCCTCTCATCTGAATCCGCCATTAAAATCTGCTTCCAGCTTTGTTTGTGAATGTTTTAACATGTGTTTACATCTTTTAAACCCTTTCATCATCATCACAGGCAGTCCCTCGGAATCGAGGAAGACTTGCTTCCACTCTTAGAAACATAGAAAATAGGTGCAGGAGTAGGCCATTCGGCCCTTCGAGCCTGCACCGCCATTCAATGAGTTCATGGCTGAACATGAAACTTTCTGCTTTCTCACCATACCCCTTGATCCCCCGAGTAGTAAGGACTTCATCTAACTCCCTTTTGAATATTTTGAATATATTTAGTGAATTGGCCTCAACTACTTTCTGTGGTAGAGAATTCCACAGGTTCACTACTGTCTGGGTGAAGAAGTTTCTCCTCATCTCGGTCCTAAATGGCTTACCCCTTATCCTTAAACTGTGACCCCTGGTTCTGGACTTCCCCAACATCGGGAACATTCTTCCTGCATCTAACCTGTCCAAAGTTTCTAGGAGGTCCCCTCTCACTCATCTGAACTCCAGTGAATACAAGCCCAGTTGATCTTAAAATGAGTCCTTAGGTGGCTGAACAGTCCAATACGAGAACCACAGTCCCTGTCACAGGTGGGACAGACAGTGGTTGAGGGAAGGGGAGGGTGGGACTGGTTTGCCGCACGCTCCTTCCGCTGCCTGCGCTTGCTTTCTGCACGCTCTCGGCGACGAGACTCGAGGTGCTCAGCGCCCTCCCAGATGCACTTCCTCCACTTAGGGCGGACTGGTCTTTGGCCAGGGACTCCCAGGTGTCGGTGGGGATGTTGCACTTTATCAGGGTGGGCTTTGAGGGTGGTCCCTTGTAACGTTTCCTCTGCCCACCTTTGACTCGTTTGCCGTGAAGGAGTTCCGAGTAGAGCGCTTGCTTTGGGGAGTCTCGTGTCTGGGGGGACATGCGGACAATGTGGCCCTGCCCAGCGGAGCTGGTCGAGTGTGGTCAGTGCTTCGATGCTGGGGATGTTGGGCCTGGTCGAGGACGCTAACGTTGGTGCGTCTGTCCTCCTGGGGGATTTGTAGGATCTTGCGGAGACAGCGTTGGTGGTATTTCTCCAGCGACTTGAGGTGTCTACTGTACATGGTCCGTGTCTCTGAGCCATACAGGAGGGCGGGTATCACTACAGCCCTGTAGACCATGGGCTTGGTGGCAGATTTGAGGGCCTGGTCTTCGAACACTCTTTTCCTCAGGTAGCCGAAGGCTGCACTGGAGGTGGTGGTCTAACATGTGTTTACATCTTTTAAATGCTTTTAATGTCTGTCTTTCCTCCCCCCACAGCACTTCAATCTCGACCTCAATCAGTTTGGCCCGTACAGAATAAACTACACCAGGAATGGCAGGTAGAGGAACCGGTTGTATGACTGCACGTGTCGTTCAGAGAGAGAGAGAGAGAGAGAGAGAGAGAGAGAGAGAGAGAGGAGAGAGAGAGAGAGAGAACACACTGGGACACGAGTTAGAGAACAGGAAGTGGGTTATAAATTCATGTCGCCCAGCTGATTCAGGACTGGTGCTTCCCTGCATGCAGCGCTGCTGACCCCTAGTGGTGATGTCGGGCAAAGAACGGATATGGTCTGGGAACTGAAACATAGCAACATAGAAAATAGCAGGAGTAGGCCATTCGGCCCCTCGAGCCTGCACCACCATTCAATAGGATCATGGCTGATCCTCTATCTCAACGCCATATTCCCGCTTTCTCCCCATACCCCTTGATGCCTTTTGTGTCTAGAAATCTATCGATCTCCCTCTTAAATATATTCAGTGACTTGGCCCCCACAGCCTTCTGTGGTAGAGAATTCCACAGGTTCACCACCCTCGGAGTGAAAACATTTCTCCTCATCTCGCTCCTAAATTTCCTACCCCGTATCCTGAGACTGTGTGACCCCTTGTTCTAGACTTCCCAGCCCCGGGGAAACATCCTCCCCACATCCAGTCTGTCCAACCCCGTCAGAATTTTATACCTTTCAATGAGATCCCCTCTCATTCTTCTAAACTCCAGTGAATACAGGCCCAGTCGACCCAATCTCTCCTCATACAACAGTCCTGCCCTCCCAGGAATCAGTCTGGTGAACCTTCGCTGCACTCCCTCTATGACAAGGTAAGGAGACCAAAACTGCGCACAATACTCCAGGTGTGGTCTCACCAAGGCCCTGTATAACTGGAGTAAGACATCCTTGCTCCTGTACTCAAATGCTCTTGCAATGAAGGCCAACATACCATTGGCCTCCCTAACTGCTTGCTGCACCGGCAGGTTTGCTCTCACTGACTGGTGTACAAGGACACCCAGGTCCCTCTGTACATCCGCACTTCCCGAGCCATCACCATTTAAATAATACTTTGTCCTTATGTTTTTCCGACCAAAGTGGATAACTTCACATTTATCCACGTTATCCTGCATCTGCCATGTGTTTGCTCAGTTACTCAATCTATCTGAATAGAAACATCGAAACATAGAAAATAGGTGCAGGAGTAGGCCATTCGGCCCTTCGAGCCTGCACCACCATTCAATGAGTTCATGGTTGAATATGCAACTTCAGTACCCCATTCCTGCTTTCTCGCCATACCCCAAACCGGTCCGGAGCCTAATCTTGCCCACCTCCATCCGGTCTCTCTGTCTCTCTCTCTCTGTCTCTCGCTCTCTGTATGTGGGATTATTCCTGGGGGGGGGGGGGGGTAATATATATAGTGGTGTGTGTGGGATTATTCCCCGGGGGGTGGTGGGGATGATATATAGTGGGGGGGTGTCTCTCGCGCCCTGGCCCGCTCCCTCTCGCGCCCGCTCTCTCACGCGTCTCTGTCTCTCTCTCTGTCTCTCTCTCTCTCTGTCTCTCTCTCTGTCTCTCTCTCTGTCTCTCTCTCTGTCTCTGTCTCTCTCTGTCTCTCTCTCTGTCTCTCTCTCTGTCTCTCTCTCTGTCTCTCTCTCTCTGTCTTTGTCTCGCTCTCTGTCTCTCTCTCTCTCTCTCTGTCTCTGTCTCTGTCTCTGTCTCTGTCTCTCTCTGTCTCTCTCTCTCTGTCTCGCTCTCTCTCTGTCTCTCTCTCTCTCTGTCTCTCTCTCTCTGTCTCTCTCTCTCTGTCTCTCTCTCTCTCTCTCTCTGTCTCTCTCTCTCTCTCTCTGTCTCTCTCTCTCTCTCGCTCTCTGTCTCTCGCTCTCTGTCTCTCGCTCTCTGTCTCTCTCTGTCTCTCGCTCTCTGTCTCTCGCTCTCTGTCTCTCGCTCTCTGTCTCTCGCTCTCTGTCTCTCTCTCTCGCTCTCTGTCTCTCGCTCTCTGTCTCTCGCTCTCTGTCTCTCTCTGTCTCTCGCTCTCTGTCTCTCGCTCTCTGTCTCTCGCTCTCTGTCTCTCTCTCTGTCTCGCTCCCTATGTCTCGCTCCCTCTGTCTCTCTCTCGGCAATGTACTGAGATATTTTGTGCTTCTCTCCCCTCAGGCACCTGCTGTTGGCCGGACGCAGGGGTCACGTTGCGGCTCTGGACTGGCACACCAAGCAGCTCCTGTGTGAGACCAACGTGATGGAACGCATCAATGACGTCCGGTAACTGCACAGTCTCCTTCCGCCCGCGTGCAAAGAGTAATTTCGGGATTAACGAAAAAGCAGTTTCATCCTGATCAATACCAGGAAGTGCGTCCGGCCATATTTAGAAGGAAAGACTTGCATTTCTATAGCGCCTTTCACGACCACCAGATGTCTCAAAGCACTTTACAGCCAATGAATTACTTTTGGAGTGAAGTCGATGTTGTAATATAAGAAATATGGCAGCCAACTTAAGCACAGCAAGCTCCCACAAACAGCAAACTTGGTGTTGATTTAAGGGATGAATATTGGCCAGGACAGCGGGGAGAACACCCCTGCTCTTCGAATAGTGCCATGGGATCTTCTACGTCCACCTGAGAGCAGACGGGACCTCGGTTTAATGTCTTATCCGAAAGACGGCATCTCCGACAGTGCGGCGCTCCCTCAGCACCGCCCCTCCGACAGTGCGGCGCTCCCTCAGTACTGCCCCTCCGACAGAGCGGCGCTCCCTCAGTACTGCCCCTCCGACAGTGCGGCGCTCCCTCAGTACTGCCCCTCCGACAGAGCGGCGCTCCCTCAGTACCGCCCCTCCGACAGAGCGGCGCTCCCTCAGTACTGCCCCTCCGACAGTGCGGCACTCCCTCAGCAACGCCCCTCCGACAGTGCGGCGCTCCCTCAGTACTGCCCCTCCGACAGAGCGGCGCTCCCTCAGTACCGCCCCTCAGACAGTGCGGCACTCCCTCAGTACTGCCCCTCCGACAGAGCGGCGCTCCCTCAGTACTGCCCCTCCGACAGTGCGGCGCTCCCTCAGCACCGCCCCTCCGACAGTGCGGCGCTCCCTCAGTACTGCCCCTCCGACAGTGCGGCGCTCCCTCAGTACTGCCCCTCCGACAGTGCGGCGCTCCCTCAGCAACGCCCCTCTGACAGTGCGGCGCTCCCTCAGCACTGCACTTGGAGTGTCAGCCGAGATTTTTGTCCTCAAGTCCCTAGAGTGGGACTCGAACCCACAACCTTCTGATTCAGAGGCAAGGGTGCTGCCCACTGAGGCACTGGCTGAGACTCTGTTAATTGTATTCCCGCTGGGGCAGCTGACTGATGGTCGCGGTTAATATACCTTTTGCTCCCGTCCTTCAACTTTACAATCCATGCAGAGTCCCAGTGTCAGCTTGACTACCATTGCCCTCTGATCAACCATCACACAACAGCCAAACCCATTCCGCATACCTCCGGTGAAGGAAGGCTTGGATCTAAATAAGACCAGGCTCTCAAACGTCCTGCTGCATGCCATTAAATTCTGCCATCGTTGTTGCTTTTTGCTGATCCCAATCTCTGAGCCATTCTCGCCTGAGTCAGAAGGTTGTGGATTCAAACCCATTCCAGGGACTCGAGCACAATGATCCAGGCTGACACTCCCATCATCATCATCATCATCGGCAGTCCCTCGGAATCGAGGAAGACTTGCTTCCACTCAGTGAGTTCTCAGGTGGCTGAACAGTCCAATACAAGAACCACAGTCCCTGTCACAGGTGGGACAGACAGTGGTTGAGGGAAGGGGAGGGTGGGACTGGTTTGTCGCACGCTCCTTCCGCTGCCTGCGCTTGCTTTCTGCACGCTCTCGACGACGAGACTCGAGGTGCTCAGCGCCCTCCCGGATGCACTTCCTCCACTTAGGGCGGTCTGGTCTTTGGGCCCAGGGACTCCCAGGTGTCGGTGGGGGATGTTGCACTTTATCAGGGAGGCTTTGAGGGTGGTCCCTTGTAACGTTTCCTCTGCCCACCTGGGGCTCGCTTGCCGTGAAGGAGTTCCGAGTAGAGCGCTTGCTTTGGGGAGTCTCGTGTCTGGGGGCCATGCGAACAATGTGGCCCTGCCCAGCGGAGCTGGTCGAGTGTGGTCAGTGCTTCGATGCTGGGGATGTTGGGCCTGGTCGAGGACGCTAACGTTGGTGCGTCTGTCCTCCCGGGGGATTTGTAGCATTTTCAGCACAATACTGAGGGAGTGCCGCGCTGTCGGAGCGCCGTACTGTCAGAGGTGTCGTCTTTCAGATGAGACGTTAAACTGTCTGCTCTCTCGGGTGAATGTAAAAGATCCCACGGCCACTATTTTGAAGAAGAGCAGGGGAGTTATCCCCGGTGTCTATGGGGCCAATATTTATCCCACAAACAATATGACTTAAAAAAATGGATTACCTGGCCATTATCACATTGCTGTTTGTGGGAGCTTGCTATGCGCAAATTGGCTGCCACATTTTCTACATTTCAAAAAGTGACTGTACTCCAAAACGACTTCATTGGCTCTAAGAAACCTTTGGCATTGTTTCCAAATTAAAATTAATTTAAGGGTTAGGTGATGGCAGGAGAGCCCAGACCTGTATCATGCTCCTCCTGTGCTACGTGGGAAATAAGGGACACTTCCAGTATCCCTGACTACTATCTATGCAGGAAGTGTGTCCAGCTGCAGCTCCTGACAGACCGCCTGACATGACTTAAGGAAGTGGCCCCAGAAATAGTGGATACATTGGTGATCATTTTCCAACAGTCTATTGACTGGATCGGTTCCTATGGACTGGAGGGTAGCTAATGTATCACCACTTTTTAAAAAAGGAGGGAGAGAGAAAGCGGGTAATTATAGACCGGTTAGCCTGACATCAGGAGTGGGGAAAATGTTGGAATCAATTGTTAAGGATGAAATAGCAGCGCATTTGAAAAGCAGTGACAGGACCGGTCCAAGTCAGCATGGATTTATGAAAGGGAAATCATGCTTGACAAACCTTCTGGAATTTTTTGAGGATGTAACTAGTAGAGTGGACAAGGGAGAACCAGTGGATGTGGTGTATTTGGACTTTCAAAATTAAAGCGTATGGTATTGGGGGTAATGTACTGACGTGGATAGAGAACTGGTTGGCAGACAGGAAGCAGAGAGTCGGGATAAACGGGTCCTTTGCAGAATGGCAGGCAGTGACTAGTGGGGTGCCGCAGGGCTCAGTGCTGGGACCCCAGCTATTTACAATATACATTAATGATTTAGATGAAGGAATTGAGTGTAATATCTCCAAGTTTGCAGATGACACTAAGCTGGGTGGTGGTGTGAGCTGTGAGGAGGATGCTAAGAGGCTGCAGGGTGACTTGGACAGGTTAGGTGAGTGGGCAAATGCATGGCAGATGCAGTATAATGTGGATAAAAACACGAAGGCAGATTATTATCTGAATGGCAGCAGATTAAGAAAAGGGGAGGTGCAACGAGACCTGGGTGTCATGGTACATCAGTCATTGAAAGTTGGCATGCAGGTACAGCAGGCGGTGAAGAAGGCAAATGGTATGTTGGCCTTCATAGCGAGGGGATTTGAGTATAGGAGCAGGGAGGTCTTACTGCAGTTGTACAGGGCCTTGGTGAGGCCACACCTGGAATATTGTGTTCAGTTTTGGTCTCCTAATCTGAGGAAGGACATTCTTGCTATTGAGGGAGTGCAGCGAAGGTTCACCAGACTGATTCCCGGGATGGCAGGACTGACATATGTAGCAAGACTGGATCGACTGGGCCTGTATTCACTGGAGTTTAGAAGGATGAGAGGGGATCTTGTAGAAACATATAAAATTCTGACGGGACTGGACAGGTTAGATGCAGGAAGAATGTTCCTGACGTTGGGGAAGTCCAGAACCAGGGGAGACAGTCTAAGGATAAGGGGTAAGCCATTTAGGACCGAGATGAGGAGAAACTTCTTCACTCAGAGAGTTGTGAACCTGTGGAATTCCCTACCGCAGAGAGTTGTTGAGGCCAGTTCATTGGATATATTCAAGAGGGAGTTAGATGTGGCCCTTACGGCTAAAGGGATCAAGGGGTATGGAGAGAAAGCAGGAAGGGGGTACTGAGGTGAATGATCAGCCATGATCTTATTGAATGGTGGTGCAGGCTCGATGGGCCGAATGGCCTACACCTGCACCTATTTTCTATGTTTTCTATGTTTACTCCTGTTCCTATTTCTTATGTTCTTATGTCCGTCCGCTGCTCCCAGCTAGCTGGGACAGGGCTTTGGGCTTTACTGAAGGATCTGCTCCTAATGGATCTGATTCCCGGCCTCTGCTCAATGAACTGATCTTCAAATAGTGAGGACGCTCCAGTTGACCTCAGTGGAGAGGGGGTCGGGGGTCACAGGTCACAGCCAACGTTGCTTCTCGTCAATGTCCAGTGACCGCTCCCTCTGTTCCAGAATGGAGGCAGCCTCTAATTCCCAGTAAGCTGCACACACTCACCATCTCATGCTCGACAAATCTTCTAGAATTCGGCCCCTCGAGCCTGCTCCGCCATTTAATACGATCACGGCTGATCCGATCATGGACTCAGCTCCACTTCCCCGCCCGCTCCCCATAACCTTTCACTCCCTTATCGCTCAAAAATCTGTCTATCTCCGCCTTAAATATATTCAATGACCCAGCCTCCACAGCTCTCTGGGGCAGAGAATTCCACAGATTTACAACCCTCTGAGAGAAGAAATTCCTCCTCATCTCAGTTTTAAATGGGCGGCCCCTTATTCTAAGACCATGCCCCCTAGTTCTAGTCTCCCCCATCAGTGGAAACATCCTCTCTGCATCCACCTTGTCGAGCCCCCTCATAATCTTATACGTTTCGATAAGATCACCTCTCATTCTTCTGAACTCCAATGAGTAGAGGCCCAACCTCCTCAACCTTTCCTCATAAGTCAACCCCCTCATCCCCGGAATCAACCGAGTGAACCTTCTCTGAACTGCCTCCAAAGCAAGTATATCCTTTCGTAAAGACGGAGAACAAAACTGCACGCAGTACTCCAGGTGTGGCCTCACCAATACCCTGTATAACTGGAGCAAGACTTCCCTGCTTTTATACTCCATCCCCTTTGCAATAAAGGCCAAGATACCATTGGCCTTCCTGATCACTTGCTGTACCTGCAGACTATCCTTTTGTGTTTCATGCACGTGTCGTTCAGAGAGAGAGAGAGAGAGAGAGAACACACTGGGACACGAGTTAGAGAACAGGAAGTGGGTTATAAATTCATGTCGCCCAGCTGATTCAGGACTGGTGCTTCCCTGCATGCAGCGCTGCTGACCCCTAGTGGTGATGTCGGGCAAAGAACGGATATGGTCTGGGAACTGAAACATAGCAACATAGAAAATAGCAGGAGTAGGCCATTCGGCCCTTCGAGCCTGCACCACCATTCAATAGGATCATGGCTGATCCTCTATCTCAACGCCATATTCCCGCTTTCTCCCCATACCCCTTGATGTCTTTTGTGTCTAGAAATCTATCTAGCTCCCTCTTAAATATATTCAGTGACTTGGCCTCCACAGCCTTCTGTGGTAGAGAATTCCACAGGTTCACCATCCTCGGAGTGAAAAACATTTCTCCTCATCTCGCTCCTAAATTTCCTATCCTGTATCCTGAGACTGTGAGCCCTTGTTCTAGACTTCCCAGCCCCGGGGAAACATCCTCCCCACATCCAGTCTGTCCAACCCCGTCAGAATTTTATACCTTTCAATGAGATCCCCTCTCATTCTTCTAAACTCCAGTGAATACAGGCCCAGTTGACCCAATCTCTCCTCATACCACAGTCCTGCCATCCCAGGAATCAGTCTGGTGAACCTTTGCTGCATTCGCTCTGTGGCAAGTATATCCTTCCTTAGGTAAGGAGACCAGAACTGCTCACAATACTCCAGGTGCGGTCTCACCAAGGCCCTGTATAACTGGAGTAAGACATCCTTGCTCCTGTACTCGAACCCTCTTGTAATGACGGCCAACATACCATTCACCTCCCTAACTGCTTGCTGCACCGGCAGGTTTGCTCTCACTGACTGGTGTACAAGGACACCCAGGTCCCTCTGTACATCCACACTTCCCGAGCCATCACCATTTCAATAATACTTTGTACTTAATGTTTTTCCTACCAAAATGGATAACTTCACATGTATCCACGTTATACTGCATCTGCCATGTGTTTGCCCACTCACTCAACCGATCTAAATCACCTTGCATCCTCCTCACAACTCACAATCCCACCGAGTTTTGACTCGTCAGCAAACTTGGAAATATTACATTTGGTTCCCTCATCCAAATCATTTATATATATTGTGAATAGCTGGGGCTCCAGCACTGATCCCTGTGGTACCCCACTAGTCACTGCCCGCCACCCTGACAAAGACCCGTTTATTCCTACTCTCTGTTTCCTGTCAGTTAACCAATTTTCCATCCATGCCAGTACATTACCCCCAATCCTACGTGCTTTAATTTTGCACACTAACCTCTTATGTGGGACTTTATCAAAGGCCTTCTGAAAATCCAAATACACTACATCCACTGGTTCTCCCTTATCTACTCTATCAGTTACATCCTCAAATTATTTTGAGTCTGCTGCGTCCCAGGGGCGGGATCGTCGATGTGCTCATCAGTTGGTGCTGAGCCAAGGTTAGTTGTCGAGCTGCTCGCTCCTCTCGGTGAAAGACCCTTCCCGTTGTGTTTTTGAAGGTGGCTGCACACGGAGACCATGTTTGCTGTGGCACAGAAGAAGTGGCTGTACATCTACGACAACCAGGGCATCGAGTTGCACTGTGTGAAGAAGTTCAACGATGTCTTGCGGATGGAATTCCTGCCCTATCACTTCCTCCTGGCAACTTGCGTGAGTGGCCGAGCGGTAGAATAGAATCACAGACATTCGCAGCAGGGAAGGAGGCCATTTCGTCCCGTCGTGTGCCGCGCCGGCCGACCAAGAGCTACCCGGCCTAATCCCACTTTCCCGCTCTCGGTCCGTAGCCCTGTGGGTTACGGCACTTCAACTGCACATCCAAGTACTGTTTAAATGTCAGTTGAATTGGAAAAAGTGGATGAATAATTGATGTAGAGGGAGAGAGCGGGGCCGTGGGATTAGTTTGGGGATTGATTCAGGTCTCTGGGGAGAGAGCGGGGCCGTGGGATTAGTTTGGGATTGATGCAGGGTTTATGGGGAGAGAGCGGGGCAGTGGGATTAGTTTGGGATTGATACAGGGTTTATGGGGAGAGAGCGGGGCAGTGGGATTAGTTTGGGGATTGATACAGGGCTATGGGGAAGAGAGCGGGGCAGTGGGATTAGTTTGGGGATTGATACAGGGCTATGGGGAGAGAGCGGGGCAGTGGGATTAGTTTGGGGATTGATTCAGGGCTATGGGGAGAGAGCGGGGCAGTGGGATTAGTTTGGGGATTGATACAGGACTATGGGGAGAGAGCGGGGCAGTGGGATTAGTTTGGGGATTGATACAGGGCTATGGGGAGAGAGCGGGACAGTGGGATTAGTTTGAGGATTGATACAGGGCTATGGGGAGAGAGCGGGACAGTGGGATTAGTTTGGGATTGACACAGGGCTATGGGGAGAGCGGGGCAGTGGGATTAGTTTGAGGATTGATACAGGGCTATGGGGAGAGAGCGGGACAGTGGGATTAGTTTGAGGATTGATACAGGGCTATGGGGAGAGAGCGGGACAGTGGGATTAGTTTGGGATTGATACAGGGTTTATGGGGAGAGAGCGGGGCAGTGGGATTAGTTTGGGGATTGATACAGGACTATGGGGAGAGAGCGGGACAGTGGGATTAGTTTGGGACTGATGCAGGTCTATGGGGAGAGAGCGGGGCAGTGAGATTAGTTTGGGATTGATACAGGGTTTATGGGGAGAGAGCGGGGCAGTGGGATTAGTTTGAGGATTGATACAGGGCTATGGGGAGAGAGCGGGACAGTGGGATTAGTTTGAGGATTGATACAGGGCTATGGGGAGAGAGCGGGACAGTGGGATTAGTTTGGGATTGATACAGGGTTTATGGGGAGAGAGCGGGGCAGTGGGATTAGTTTGAGGATTGATACAGGGCTATGGGGAGAGAGCGGGACAGTGGGATTAGTTTGGGATTGATACAGGGCTATGGGGAGAGAGCGGGGCAGTGGGATTAGTTTGGGACTGATACAGGTCTATGGGGAGAGCGGGGCAGTGGGATTAGTTTGGGATTGATACAGGGCTATGGGGAGAGAGCGGGACAGTGGGATTAGTTTGGGATTGATACAGGGCTATGGGGAGAGAGCGGGGCAGTGGGATTAGTTTGGGACTGATACAGGTCTGTGGGGAGAGCGGGGCAGTGGGATTAGTTTGGGATTGATACAGGGTTTATGGGGAGAGAGCGGGGCAGTGGGATTAGTTTGGGATTGATACAGGACTATGGGGAGAGAGCGAGGCAGTGGGATTAGTTTGGGATTTCTGTAGCAAGGAGCTAACACAAACAGGATTGGCTGAATGACCTTCTGTGCAGTAAATGTGTTCAGTATCTGAAGTTGCAACTTACCAATTGCTTAGATTTGGTTTAAAAATGTTTTTCCATTAAAACAAAATCGCGACACTTATTTTAATTGAGAGAAATCTAAAAGTCCAACATAGCACAGTTCCTTTGGCATTAACGCAAACTTGTTTTTAAACTGGAGCCTGAATACTGTGTAACCTGTAACCTTGGAAACCAACTAACTCAGAGTCTCTGTGTCTCCCTCTCTCTGTGTCTCCCTCTCTCTGTGTCTCTCTGTCTCTCTCTCTCTGTCTCTCTATCCGTCTCTCTCTCTCTCTCTGTCTCTCTCTCTCTCTCTCTCTCTGTCTCTCTCTCTGTCTCTCTCTGTCTCTCTCTCTCTCTCTCTCTCTCTGTCTCTCTCTCTCTGTGTCTCCCTCTCTCTGTGTCTCTCTGTCTCTCTCTCTCTGTCTCTCTATCCGTCTCTCTCTCTCTCTCTGTCTCTCTCTCTCTCTCTCTGTCTCTCTATCCGTCTCTCTCTCTCTCTCTGTCTCTCTCTCTCTCTGTGTGTCTCTCTCTCTCTCTGTGTGTCTCTCTGTGTGTCTCTCTGTGTGTCTCTCTGTGTGTCTCTCTGTGTGTCTCTCTGTGTCTCTCTCTCTGTCTCTCTCTCTCTGTCTCTCTCTCTGTCTCTCTCTCTCTCTCTCTCTGTCTCTCTCTCTCTCTGTCTGTCTGTCTCTCTCTCTCTCTCTCTCTCTGTCTCTCTCTCTGTCTCTCTGTCTCTCTCTCTCTGTCTCTCTCTCTGTCTCTCTCTCTCTCTCTCTCTCTCTCTCTCTCTCTCTCTCTCTGTGCGTCTCTCTCTCTGTCTGTGTCTCTGTCTCTCTCTGTCTCTCGGTGTTTTACACTGCCCACCTGCAGAGTGCCCGAGGATTCCTGCAGTACCTGGATGTGTCTGTGGGGAAAGAAGTGGTGGCCACATGCACCAAGACTGGACGTCTGGATGTGATGGCCCAGAATCCTTACAACGCCATCATTCACTTGGGACACTCGCAGGGTAAGGGGGTGGGGAGGGGGGGGGGGGTCTGGTG
>NC_091999.1:7369294-7504600 GCF_044704955.1 Pristiophorus japonicus | reverse complement strand
CCCCCACCCCCACTCACCTTCCACCCCCCCACTCTCCTTCCCCCCTCCCCCACTCTCTTCCCCCCCCCCTCCTCCTCCCCCCCCCCCCCACTCTCCTCCCCCCCCCACTCTCCTCCCCCCCCCCCCACCTCCTCCCCCCTCCCCCACTCCTCCTTCCCCCCTCCCCCACTCTCCTTCCCCCCCCCACTCTCCTCCCCCTCCCCCACTCTCCTTCCCCCACTCTCCTTCCCCCCCCTCCCACTCCTTCCCCCCCCCACTCTCCTTCCCCCCCCACTCCTCCTTCCCCCCCCACTCTCCTTCCCCCCCCCACTCTCCTTCCCCCCCCCCACTCTCCTTCCCCCCCCCCCCACTCTCCTTCCCCCCCCCCACTCTCCTTCCCCCCCCCACTCTCCTTCCCCCCCCCACTCTCCTCCCCCCCCCACTCTCCTTCCCCCCCCCCACTCTCCTTCCCCCCCCCCACTCTCCTTCCCCCCCCCCCACTCTCCTTCCCCCCCCCCACCCTCCTTCCCCCCCCCACTCTCCTTCCCCCCCCCACTCTCCTTCCCCCCCCCACTCTCCTTCCCCCCCCCACTCTCCCTTCCCCCCCCCCCCACTCTCCTTCCCCCCCCACTCTCCTTCCCCCCCCCCACTCTCCTTCCCCCCCCCCTCTCCTTCCCCCCCCCCACTCTCCTTCCCCCCCCCCCACTCTCCTTCCCCCCCCCCACTCTCCTTCCCCCCCCCCCACTCTCCCTTCCCCCCCCCCACTCTCCTTCCCCCCCCCCACTCTCCTTCCCCCCCCCACTCTCCTTCCCCCCCCCCACTCTCCTTCCCCCCCCCACTCTCCTTCCTCCCCCACTCTCCTTCCCCCCCCCCACTCTCCTTCCCCCCCCACTCTCCTTCCCCCCCCCACTCTCCTTCCCCCCCCACTCTCCTTCCCCCCCCCCCACTCTCCTTCCCCCCCCCACTCTCCTTCCCCCCCCCCACTCTCCTTCCCCCCTCCCCCACTCTCCTTCCCCCCCCCCACTCTCCTTCCCCCTCCCCACTCTCCTCCCCCCTCCCCCACTCTCCTCCCCCCTCCCCCACTCTCCTTCCCCCTCCCCCACTCTCCTCCCCCCTCCCCCACTCTCCTCCCCCCTCCCCCACTCTCCTCCCCTCCCCCACTCTCCTCCCCCCTCCCCCACTCTCCTCCCTCTCCCCACTCTCCTCCCCCCTCCCCCACTCTCCTCCCCCCTCCCCCACTCTCCTCCCCCCTCCCCCACTCTCCTCCCCCTCCCCCACTCTCCTCCCCCCTCCCCCACTCTCCTCCCCCCTCCCCCACTCTCCTCCCCCCTCCCCCACTCTCCTCCCCCCTCCCCCACTCTCCTCCCCCCTCCCCACTCTCCTCCCCCCTCCCCCACTCTCCTCCCCCCTCCCCCACTCTCCTCCCCCCTCCCCACTCTCCTCCCCCCTCCCCCACTCTCCTCCCCCCTCCCCCACTCTCCTCCCCCCTCCCCCACTCTCCTCCCCCTCCCCCACTCTCCTCCCCCCTCCCCCACTCTCCTCCCCCCTCCCCCACTCTCCTCCCCCTCCCCCACTCTCCTCCCCCCTCCCCCACTCTCCTCCCCCCTCCCCCACTCTCCTCCCCCCTCCCCCACTCTCCTCCCCCCTCCCCCACTCTCCTTCCCCCCTCCCCCACTCTCCTTCCCCCCTCCCCCACTCTCCTTCCCCCCTCCCCCACTCTCCTTCCCCCCTCCCCCACTCTCCTTCCCCCTCCCCCACTCTCCTTCCCCCCTCCCCCACTCTCCTTCCCCCTCCCCCACTCTCCTTCCCCCCTCCCCCACTCTCCTTCCCCCCTCCCCCACTCTCCTTCCCCCCTCCCCCACTCTCCTTCCCCCCTCCCCCACTCTCCTTCCCCCCTCCCCCACTCTCCTTCCCCCCTCCCCCACTCTCCTTCCCCCCTCCCCCACTCTCCTTCCCCCCTCCCCCACTCTCCTTCCCCCCTCCCCCACTCTCCTTCCCCCTCCCCCACTCTCCTTCCCCCCTCCCCCACTCTCCTTCCCCCCTCCCCCACTCTCCTTCCCCCCTCCCCCACTCTCCTTCCCCCCTCCCCCACTCTCCTTCCCCCCTCCCCCACTCTCCTTCCCCCCTCCCCCACTCTCCTTCCCCCCTCCCCCCACTCTCCTTCCCCCCTCCCCCACTCTCCTTCCCCCCTCCCCCACTCTCCTTCCCCCCCTCCCCCACTCTCCTTCCCCCTCCCCCACTCTCCTTCCCCCCTCCCCCACTCTCCTTCCCCCCTCCCCCACTCTCCTTCCCCCTCCCCCCCTCCTTCCCCCCTCCCCACTCTCCTTCCCCCCTCCCCCACTCTCCTTCCCCCCTCCCCCACTCTCCTTCCCCCCTCCCCCACTCTCCTTCCCCCCTCCCCCACTCTCCTTCCCCCCTCCCCACTCTCCTTCCCCCCTCCCCCACTCTCCTTCCCCCCTCCCCCACTCTCCTTCCCCCCTCCCCACTCTCCTTCCCCCCTCCCCCACTCTCCTTCCCCCCTCCCCCACTCTCCTTCCCCCCTCCCCCACTCTCCTTCCCCCCTCCCCCACTCTCCTTCCCCCCTCCCCCACTCTCCTTCCCCCCTCCCCCACTCTCCTTCCCCCCTCCCCCACTCTCCTTCCCCCCTCCCCCACTCTCCTTCCCCCCTCCCCCACTCTCCTTCCCCCCTCCCCCACTCTCCTTCCCCCCTCCCCCACTCTCCTTCCCCCCTCCCCCACTCTCCTTCCCCCCTCCCCCACTCTCCTTCCCCCCTCCCCCACTCTCCTTCCCCCCTCCCCCACTCTCCTTCCCCCTCCCCCACTCTCCTTCCCCCCTCCCCCACTCTCCTTCCCCCCTCCCCCACTCTCCTTCCCCCCTCCCCACTCTCCTTCCCCCCTCCCCCACTCTCCTTCCCCCCTCCCCCACTCTCCTTCCCCCCTCCCCCACTCTCCTTCCCCCCTCCCCCACTCTCCTTCCCCCCTCCCCCACTCTCCTTCCCCCCTCCCCCACTCTCCTTTTCCCCCCCCTCCCCCCCTCTCCTTCCCCCCTCCCACCACTCTCCTTTTCCCCCCCTCCCCCCACTCCTCCTTTTCCCCCCCTCCCCCCACTCCTCCTTTTCCCCCCCTCCCCCCACTCCTCCTTTTCCCCCCTCCCCCCACTCCTCCTTTTCTCCCCCCTCCCCCCACTCCTCCTTTTCTCCCCCCTCCCCCCACTCCTCCTTTCCCCCCCTCCCCCCACTCCTCCTTTCCCCCCTCCCCCCACTCCTCCTTTCCCACCCCTCCCCCCACTCCTCCTTTTCCCCCCTCCCCCCACTCCTCCTTTTCCCCCCCCTCCCCCCACTCCTCCTCTCCCCCCCCCACACTCTCCTCTCTTTCCCCCCCCCCCCAGTGTCCTGGCTGCCTGGGGACTGTGCAAGGCTGAAAATGTCTGTCTGCCCGAGTGTTCCTCTGTCTCGTTGTGGATTCTAACGCTGCCTGCGATGTGTCTCAGGTACGGTCACGCTGTGGAGCCCCAAAGTCAAGGAGCCACTGGTGAAGATGCTGTGTCATCGAGGGGGTGTCCGAGCCATCGCTGTGGACAAGACCGGAATGTAAGCACCACCACAGAGCTATCGCCGCGGACCTTCTAAATACCCTGCCGTCAAAATAGCCGGGGGAGGGGAGAGGAAGGGAGACAAAGTTGCTCATGGGGTTACCAAGAACAGGGATCACGCAGACAGTAATAATTGGGTTAACTGGACATGTGCGGCTGTGTGTGTGTGCAAGCGAAGGAGATTCTGTATACGTGTGTGTGTGTGTGTGTGTGTGTGTACGCAGTGCAGGGAGATTCTGTGTACAGGTGTGTGTGTGTACACAGTGCGGGGGATTGTGCATACAGGTGTGTGTGTGTGTACACAGTACGGGGGATTGTGTATACCGGTGTGTGTGTGTGTACACAGTGCGGGGGATTGTGTATACAGGGGTGTGTGTGTGTACACAGTGCAGGGGATTGTGTATACAGGTGTGTGTGTACACAGTGCGGGAGATTGTGTATTCAGGTGTGTGTGTGTACACAGTGCGGGGGATTGTGTATTCAGGTGTGTGTGTGTACACAGTGCGGGGGATTGTGTATACAGATGTGTGTGTGTACACAGTGCGGGGGATTGTGTATACAGATGTGTGTGTACACAGTGCGGGGGATTGTGTATTCAGGTGTGTGTGTGTACACAGTGCGGGGGATTGTGTATACAGGTGTGTGTGTGTACACAGTGCGGGGGATTGTGTATACAGATGTGTGTGTGTACACAGTGCGGGGGATTGTGTATACAGATGTGTGTGTACACAGTGCAGGGGATTGTGTATACAGGTGCGTGTGTGTGTAAACAGTGCGGGGGATTGTGTATACAGATGTGTGTATACACAGTCCGGGTGATTGTGTATACAGATGCGTGTGTACACAGTGCGGGGGATTGTGTATACAGATGCGTGCGTGTGTGTATACACAGTGCGGGGGATTGTGTATACAGATGTGTATACACAATGCAGGGGATTGTGTATACAGGTGTGTGTGTGTCAGCGGACACGTGTCGAACATGTGTAAGAACAAGGGCCCCTGCGGGTGTGTGTGTGTGACGTGTGCTGAAACAGATCACTACGGGGTAAGCGAGAGTAACTCTTGTTCAGGAACTGAGGTGACTGGGACTCTGTGTTGGTGGTTAAGTATTCAGCGGGTTCTGTGGGAACGGATGAAGGTGAGCCAGTCCTTGGTGGCTACGTTTTCTTTCACAGGTATGAACTTCAGCTGTATTGTGAACTAGTTTGGTGCTTTGTGTTCTTGCTGCTCAAGTCTCTGTTCTTGCAGGTACATGGCAACTTCAGGTTTGGACAGAAAATTAAACATTTACGACATCCGATCATATCGCCCTCTTCACTCCTATTTCATATCGGCTGGTGCCAGTCACCTCGCTTTCAGTCAGAGAAACCTCCTGGCAGCAGGGTGTGGAAACACTGTACATGTAAGTGGCTTTCATTTTAAATGGTTACACCAGGGACTTGAATACATCCCGACCGACACTCTGTGCAGTACTGAGGGAGCGCCGCACTGTCGGAAGGGCAGTACTGAGGGAGCGCCGCACTGTCAGAGGGGCAGTACTGAGGGAGCGCCGCACTGTCGGAGGGGCAGTACTGAGGGAGCGCCGCACTGTCGGAGGGACAGTACTGAGGGAGCGCCGCACTGTCGGAGGGGCAGTGCCGAGGGAGCGCCGCACTGTCGGAGGGGCAGTACTGAGGGAGCACCGCACTGTCGGAGGGGCAGTACTGAGGGAGTGCCGCACTGTCGGAGGGGCTGTCTTTCGGATGAGACATTAAACCAAGCTCCCTTCTGCCCCCTCGGGAACATATAGGAACAGGAGTATGCCATTCGGCCCCTCGAGCCTGTTCTGCCATTCAGTTAGATCGCGGCCGATCTTGTATCTTAACTCCATCTACCTGCCTTGTATCTTAACTCCATCTACCTGCCTTGTATCTTAACTCCATCTACCTGCCTTGTATCTTAACTCCATCTACCTGCCTTGGTTCTGTAACCCTTAACAACCTTACCCAACAACAATCTCGGTTTTGAAGTTTTCCACTGACCTCCAACATCAACAGCTATTTTGGGACGTGGAATTTCCCTACCCTGTGTGAAGAAGTGCTTCCTGACATCACCCATGAACAGCCTGGCTCGAAGGTTATGCCCCTCCACCCCCAGACTCTCCATTTGCCCCATCAAATCACCGGTCATTCAGTTGGTCACTCAACTCGTCTCTGAGCTTCCCATGAGCCATGGCTCGGGACCGATGCAGCATTGCCATTTCTCAATTGCCATTTCCTCATTTCCGACTGCAATATAGCAAAACTTGTGCACGATTCGAAGGGGAGTTGTCCCCAGTGCCCTGGCCAGCATTAATCCCTCACCCAACATTGCGAAAATGGATTACCCCGGCTGCTGTTTGTGGGACCTTGCTGATTGCAAATCGACTACCGCATTTCCCGAGGGTACAATTGTGGCTGACTGCACTTCAATGCAAATTATTTCTGCATACAGTACAATGCAAATTATTTCTGCATACAGTACAATGGTTCACGCTACTAATGAGAGAGACATTGTATTGTAAGGCACAGTGTATGGAGATGTATGGACAGATTGCAGGAGAACATATTCTAGAATGCAAATGTGTGCTAATTTAAGTGTATCTAAGGGTTAAATCATGGCAGGAGAGCTCGGTCGGGTGTTTTGCTCCTCCTGTACCATGTGGGAACTCAGGGACACTTCCGGTGTCCCTGACGACTACGTGTGCGGGAAGTGTGTCCGCCTCGAGCTCCTGACGGTCCGCGTTGCGGAGTTGGAGCTGAGGGTGGATTCACTCTGGAGCATCCACGATGCTGAGAATGACGTGAGTAGCACGTGTAGCGAGTTGGTCTTACCGCAGGAGAAGAGTCCACAGCCAGATAGGGAATGGAAGACCAGCAGGAAGAGCAGTGCAAGGAAGGTAGTGCAGGGGTCCCCTGTGGTCATCCCCCTGCAAAACAGATAGACCGCTTTGGGTACTGTTGAGGGGGATGACTCATCAGGGGAGGGCAGCAGCAGCCAAGTTCATGGCACCGTGGCTGGCTCTGTTGCACAGGAGGGCAGGAAAAAGATTGGGAGAGCGATAGTGATAGGGGATTCAATGGTGAGGGGAATAGATAGGCGTTTCTGCGGCCGCAACCGAGACTCCAGGATGGTATGTTGCCTCCCTGGTGCAAGGGTCAAGGATGTCTCTGAGCGGGTGCAGGACATTCTGAAAAGGGAGGGAGAACAGCCAGTTGTCGTGGTGCACATTGGTACCAACGACATAGGTAAAAAAAGGGATGAGGTCCTACGAAACGAATTTAAGGAGCGAGGAGCTAAATTAAAAAGTAGGACCTCAAAAGTAGTAATCTCGGGATTGCTACCAGTGCCACCTGCTAGTCAGAGTAGGAATCGCAGGATAGCGCAGATGAATACGTGGCTTGAGCAGTGGTGCAGCAGGGAGGGATTCAAATTCCTGGGGCATTGGAATCGGTTCTGGGGGAGGTGGGACCAGTACAAACCGGACGGTCTGCACCTGGGCAGGACCGGAATCAATGTCCTAGGGGGATTGTTTGCTAGTGCTGTTGGGGAGGAGTTAAACTAATATGGCAGGGGGATGGGAACCAATGCAGGGAGACAGAGGGAGACAAAAAGGAGGCAAAAGCAAAAGACAGAAAGGAGATGAGGAAAAGTGGAGGGCAGAGAAACCCAAGGCAAAGAACAAAAAGGGCCACTGTACAGCAAAATTCTAAAAGGACAAAAGGTGTTTTAAAAAAAACAAGCCTGAAGGCTTTGTGTCTTAATGTAAGGAGTATCCGCAATAAGGTGGATGAATTAACTGTTTACAAATATGATGTGATTGGGATTACGGAGACGTGGCTCCAGGATGATCAGGGCTGGGAACTCAACATCCAGGGCTATTCAACATTCAGGAAGGATAGAATAAAAGGAAAAGGAGGTGGGGTAGCATTGCTGGTTAAAGAGGAGATTAATGCAATAGTTAGGAAAGACATTAACTTGGATGATGTAGAATCTATATGGGTAGAGCTGCAGAACACCAAAGGGCAAAAAACATTAGTGGGAGTTGTGTACAGACCTCCAAACAGTAGTGGTGATGTTGGGGAGGGCATCAAACAGGAAATTAGGAGTGCATGCAATAAAGGTGCAGCAGTTATAATGGGTGACTTTAATATACACATAGATTGGGCTAGCCAAACTGGAAGCAATACGGTGGAGGAGGATTTCCTGGAGTGCATAAGGGATGGTTTTCTAGACCAATATGTCGAGGAACCAACTAGGGGGGAGGCCATCTTAGACTGGGTGTTATATAATGAGAGAGGACTAATTAGCAATCTCGTTGTGCGAGGCCCCTTGGGGAAGAGTGACCATAATATGGTGGAATTCTGCATTAGGATGGAGAATGAAACAGTTAATTCAGAGACCATGGTCCAGAACTTAAAGAAGGGTAACTTTGAAGGTATGAGGCGTGAATTGGCTAGGATAGATTGGCGAATGATACTGAAGGGGTTGACTGTGGATGGGCAATGGCAGATATTTAGAGACCGCATGGATGAACTACAACAATTGTACATTCCTGTCTGGCGTAAAAATAAAAAAGGGAAGGTGGCTCAACCGTGGCTATCAAGGGAAATCAGGGATAGTATTAAAGCCAAGGAAGTGGCATACAAATTGGCCAGAAATAGCAGCGAACCCGGGGACTGGGAGAAATTTAGAACTCAGCAGAGGAGGACAAAGGATTTGATTTGGGCAGGGAAAATGGAGTACGAGAAGAAGCTTGCAGGGAACATTAAGGCGGATTGCAAAAGTTTCTATAGGTATGTAAAGAGAAAAAGGTCAGTAAAGACAAACGTAGGTCCCCTGCAGTCAGAATCAGGGGAAGTCATAACTGGGAACAAAGAAATGGCAGACCAATTGAACAAGTACTTTGGTTCGGTATTCACTAAGGAGGACACAAACAAGCTTCTGGATATAAAAGGCGTCAGAGGGTCTAGTAAGGAGGAGGAACTGAGGGAAATCTTTATTAGTCGGGAAATTGTGTTGGGGAAATTGATGGGATTGAAGACCGATAAATCCCCAGGGCCTGATGGTCTGCATCCCAGAGTACTTAAGGAGGTGGCCTTGGAAATAGCGGATGCATTGACAGTCATTTTCCAACATTCCATTGACTCTGGATCAGTTCCTATCGAGTGGAGGGTAGCCAATGTAACCCCACTTGTAAAAAAAAAAAGGAGGGAGAGAGAAATCAGGGAATTATAGACCGGTCAGCCTGACATCGGTAGTGGGTAAAATGATGGAATCAATTATTAAGGATGTCATAGCAGCGTATTTGGAAAGAGGTGACATGATAGGTCCAAGTCAGCATGGATTTGTGAAAGGGAAATCATGCTTGACAAATCTTCTGGAATTTTTTGAGGATGTTTCCAGTAAAGTGGACAAAGGAGAACCAGTTGATGTAGTGTATTTGGACTTTCAGAAGGCTTTCGACAAGGTCCCACACAAGAGATTAATGTGCAAAGTTAAAGCACATGGGATAGGGGGTAGTGTGCTGACATGGATTGAGAACTGGTTGTCAGACAGGAAGCAAAGAGTAGGAGTAAATGGGTACTTTTCAGAATGGCAGGCAGTGACTAGTGGGGTACCGCAAGGTTCTGTGCTGGGGCCCCAGCTGTTTACAATGTACATTAATGATTTAGACGAGGGGATTAAATGTAGTATCTCCAAATTTGCAGATGACACTAAGTTGGGTGGCAGTGTGAGCTGCGAGGAGGATGCTATGAGGCTGCAGAGTGACTTGGATAGGTTAGGTGAGTGGGCAAATGCATGGCAGATGAAGTATAATGTGGATAAATGTGAGGTTATCCACTTTGGTGGTAAAAACAGAGAGACAGACTATTATCTGAATGGTGACAGATTCGGAAAAGGGGAGGTGCAACGAGACCTGGGTGTCATGGTACATCAGTCATTGAAGGTTGGCATGCAGGTATAGCAGGCGGTTAAGAAAGCAAATGGCATGTTGGCCTTCATAGCGAGGGGATTTGAGTACAGGAGCAGGGAGGTGTTACTACAGTTGTACAGGGCCTTGGTGAGGCCACACCTGGAGTATTGTGTACAGTTTTGGTCTCCTAACTTGAAGGACATTCTTGCTATTGAGGGAGTGCAGCGAAGGTTCACCAGACTGATTCCCGGGATGGTGGGACTGACCTATCAAGAAAGACTGGATCAACTGGGCTTGTATTCACTGGAGTTCAGAAGAATGAGAGGGGACCTCATAGAAACGTTTAAAATTCTGACGGGTTTAGACAGGTTCGATGCAGGAAGAATGTTCCTAATGTTGGGGAAGTCCAGAACCAGGGATCACAGTCTAAGGATAAGGGGTAAGCCATTTAGGACCGAGATGAGGAGAAACTTCTTCACCCAGAGAGTGGTGAACCTGTGGAATTCTCTACCACAGAAAGTAGTTGAGGCCAATTCACTAAACATATTCAAAAGGGAGTTAGATGAAGTCCTTACTACTCGGGGGATCAAGGGGTATGGCGAGAAAGCAGGAATGGGGTACTGAAGTTGCATGTTCAGCCATGAACTCATTGAATGGTGGTGCAGGCTAGATGGGCTGAATGGCCTACTCCTGCACCTATTTTCTATGTTTCTATGTAATATAATATACCCCATTACATGGGACTAAAGTCCAGTACCAGTCAAATGTTCCTTTTAGATTTTGGTGAGCTATACAAGAGCTGCATTTATATCGCACCTTTCCTATCCGCAATGTTCCAAAGCCTTTTACAGCAAATTAAGTACTTTTTGAAGTGTAGTCACTGTTGGATAAAAACAGAAGAAATGGGAGCAGGAGTCGGCCATTCGGTCCCTCGAGCCTGCTCCGCCATTTAATACGATCATGGCTGATCCGATCATGGACTCAGCTCCACTTCCCCGCCCGCTCCCCGTAACCCTTCACTCCCTTATCGCTCAAAAATCTGTCTATCTCCACCTTAAATATATTCAATGACCCAGCCTCCACAGCTCTCTGGGGCAGAGAATTCCACAGATTTACAACCCTCTGAGAGAAGAAATTTCTCCTCATCTCAGTTTTAAATGGGCGGCCCCTTATTCTGAGACCATGCCCCCTAGTTCTAGTCTCCCCCATCAGTGGAAACATCCTCTCTGCATCCACCTTGTCGAGCCCCCTCATAATCTGATACGTTTCGATAAGATCACCTCTCATTCTTCTGAACTCCAATGTGTAGAGGCCCAACCTCCTCAACCTGATCGTCACAGGCGGTCCCTCGAACGAGGATGACTTGCTTCCACATGAGTTCACAGATGTTTCTATGGAGGACCTGATGTTCCAGTCCTGAACTCCAATTGAAGGGGTGGAAGATGCCTGTGGGTGGATTGTTTTAACGTGGGGTGGCCGTTGCACATCAGCCACCACACGGGGCTTGACCGAGCGAGGCCTTTATCCAGTGGCAAGGGTTAACCAGGATCACTGGAGACCTGCTCTGCTGCACAATATCGCACAGTGTGGGCTGGGCCCGTGCTGCCCCTGGGCCCTCGGCTCTTCTGGGCCCCGTACCCTCCTTCGCCGCACCTCCACCCCCGACGTTCCAGGGCCCAGCGCTCCAGCTCTATTGATAGCCCTTACCTGCGGTGGTGGTCTCTCACAGGTCGGGGCGGCCCTACCCAACCTCTCCTCAATCCAAACCCCTCATCTCCGGAATCAACCGAGTGAATCTTCCCTGAACTGCCTCCAAAGCAAGTATATCCTTTCGTAAGTTTCGTGAGACCAAAAACTGCACGCAGTACTCCAGGTGTGGCCTCACCAATACCCTGTACAACTGGAGCAAGACTTCCCCTGCTTTTATACTCCATCCCCCTTTGCAATAAAGGCCAAGATACCATTGGCCTTCCTGATCACTTGCTGTACCTGCACACGGGTTGAGCGTGCGAAATCTGGAGTTGCAAAATTCGGATTTCCGGACGCCGGGCCGATTCGTGGCGGCGGCGTTCCGAAAATCCGGACTCCCCCGCCTCGGCGGCCCGACCTCGGCTGCCCGATCCCACTACCTCGGCTCAAGTAAGGACGTTCCCAAAATCCGGAAATATCCAGAATGGCCTCGGTACCGAGTTTTCCGTACTTCGGACACTCGACCTGTACTACCTTTTTGTGTCTCATGCACAAGGACCCCCAGGTCCCGCTGTACTGCAGCATTTTACAACTTTTCTCCATTTAAATTATTATTTGCTTTACTATTATTTCTGCCAAAGTGGATAACCTCACATTTTCCCACGTTGTGCTCCATCTGCCAAATTTTTGGCCACTCACTTAGCCTGTCTATATCCCTTTGCTGATTTTTTTTTGTGTCCTCCTCACAATTTGCTTTCCTACCCATCTTTGTATCGTCAGCAAACTTGGCTACGTTACACTCGGTCCCTTCTTCCAAGTCATTAATATAGATTGTAAATAGTTGGTGCCCCAGCACTGATCCCTGCGGCACCCCACTAGTTACTGGTTGCCAACCCGGGAATGAACCATTTATCCCGACTCTCTGTTTTCTGTTAGTTCGCCAATCCTCTATCCATGCTAATATATTACCCCCAACCCCGTGAACTTTTATCTTGTGCAGTAACCTTTTATGTGGCACCTTGTCAAATGCCTTCTGAAAATCCAAATACACCACATCCACTGGTTCCCCTTTATCCACCGTTCGTTACATCCTCAAAGAGCTCCAGCAAATTTGTCAAACATGACTTCCCCTTCATAAATCCATGCTGACTCTGCTTGATTGAATCATGCTTTTCCAAATGTCCCACTACTTCCTTAATTTTACCAAGTACTACTACTTTAGTGATTGTACTGAGTGCAGTGGAGTGGCTCCCTATCACTAAAGAAGTAGTACTGTGTAAAATAACGGGACTAAAGGCGGACAAGTCCCCTGGACCTGATAGCTTGCATCCTAGGGTCTTAAAAAAAGCGGCTGCAGAGATAGTGGATGCATTGGTTGTAATCTACCAAAATTCCCTGGATTCTGGAGAGGTCCCAGCAGATTGGAAAACTGCAAATGTAATGCCCCTATTTTTATAAAAAGCAGTTAGCCTAACATCTGTCGCTGGGAAAATGCTGGAGTCCATTATTAAGGAAGCAGTACCAGGACATTTTGAAAAGCATAATTCAATCAAGCAAAGTCAGCATGGTGTTATGAAAGGGAAATCACGTTTGACAAACTTGCTGGAGCTGTTTGAGGATGTATCGAACAGGGTGGATAAAGGGGAAGCCAGTGGATGTGGCATATTTGGATTTCCAGAAGGCATGTGATAAGGTGCCACATAAAAGGTTACTGCACAAGATAAAAGTTCACGGGGTTGGGGGGTAATATATTAGCATGGATAGAGGATTGGCTAACTAACAGAAAACAGAGAGTCGGGATAACTGGGTCGTTTTCCGGTCGGCAAACAGTAACTAGTGGGGTGCCGCAGGGGATCAGTGCTGGGACCCCAACTATTTACAATCTATATTAACGACTTGGATGAAGGAACCGAGTGTAACGTAGCCAAGTTTGCTGATACAAAGATGGGTTGGAAAGCAATGTGTGAGGAGGATGCAAAGGGATATAGACAGGACAAGTGAGTGGGCAAAAAATTGGCAGATGGAATTATAGGGCCCAATTTTGGCCATGACTTGCATCAATTTTTTTTTGGAGTAAGTTGGTTTTTCTGACGCAAGTTGGGGAGGAAGGGAGGGAGGGAGAGGAAAGGCTGGGCCCCACAGCATCTCGGGTAGGGTTCTGGCAGCCTGGGCTGCAGTCAGAAGCCGGCGAACATTGGGTCCTGCTGACAGCTTGCAGGACACGCTGGGAGGGCGAAGGAGCATGCGCGCAGACTCCACTGCGCATGTGGACAGCTGCCGGCAAGTGTTTTCAGCGCAGGGCTGTAGCTCCGCCCCCTTCCCCCCCCCCCCCCCCCACTTCACCATGGACGCCTCGCCAGAACCCAGGGCACTCGGCAGAGGGGCCAGGATGCTAAGAGTTTTTTCCAGCACAAAGTCGGAGCATAAAGGGTCGGTTGGCCACAATTGGGCCCACAATGTGGGAACATGTGAGGTTATCCACTTTGGCAGAGATAATGGAAGAGCAAGTTATTATTTAAATGGAGAAAGATTGCAAAGTGCTGCAATGCAGAGGGCCCTGGGGATACTTGTACATGAAACACAAAAGGTTAGTATGCAGGTACAGCAAGTGATCAGGAAGGCCAATGGAATCTTAGCCTTTATCCACTCCCTGCTCCCATAGCCCCTTCTAGCCTGAAGACCGAAACAAAATATTTGTTCAACATCTCTGCCTGTTCCCCGTTATTAATTCCCCAGTCTCATCCTCCAGGGGGCCGACATTTACTTTAGTCAATCTTTTCCTTTTTATGTATCTGTAGAAACTCTAACACTCTGTTTTTATATTTCGTGCTAGTTTACTTTCATCATCTATCATCCCTCTTTATCATTTTTTTTTAGTCGTTCTTTGCTGGCTTTTAAAAGTTTCCCAATCCTCTGGCCTCCCACTAGTCTTGGCCACATTGTATACCCTTATTTTCAATTTTCAAACACTCCCTTATTTCCGTAGTTAGCCACGGATGGTTATCCCTTCTCTTACAGTCTTTCCTTCTCATTGGGATACAATTTTGTTGCAAGTTATGAAATATCTCCTTAAATGTACACCACTGCTCATCAACCGTCCCACACTTTAATCTATTCTCCCAGTCCACTTTAGCCAACCCTGCCTTCATACCTTTTGTAGTCTCCTTTATTTAAGCTTAGGACCCTGGTTTAAGAACCAGCTTTCTCACCCTCCAACTGAATTTGAAATTCAACCATGTTATGGTCACTCTTTCCTAGAGGATCTTTTACTACGGGATCATTTATTAATCCTGTCTCATTACACAGTACCAGATCTAACAGCCTGCTCCCTGGTTGGTTCCGCAACATACTGTTGAAGGAAACTATCCCGGATACACTCTATGAATTCCTCAAGGCTACCCTGGCCAATTTGCTTTGTCTGATCAATTTGAAGGTTAAAGTCACCCATGATTATTGCCGTTCCTTTTTTTTTTTACAAGCCTCCATTATTTCTTGATTTATACTCCGTCCAACAGTGTAGCTACTGTTAGGGGGCCTATGGATTTCGCCCACATTATTATTCCCCTTATTATTCCTTAGTTCTACCCAAACTGTTCCAACATCTTGATCCTCTGAGCCAATATCATTTCTCACTAACGCACTGATCCCATCCTTTATTAACACAGCTACCCCACCTCCTTTTCCTTTCTGTCTGTCCTTCCATATTGTCAAATACCCCAGACTATTTAGTTCCCAGCCTTGGTCACCTTGCAACCACATCTCTGTAATGGCTATCAGATCATACCCGTTTGTATCTATTTGTGCCGTCAGCTCATTTATTTTGTTAGGAATGCTACGAGCATTTAGACAAAGAGCTTTTAAATTTGTTTTTTTTTAATCCTGCTGGTTTCCTCTCTCATTTTCTACATTTTAGCTTTCCAATTCCAGCTTTACTCCCCTCCCTACTGAATCTATTTTCAGGTTCCCATCCCCCTGCCAAGCTAGTTTAAACCCTCCCCAACAGCACAAGCAAACCCCCCCCCTCCCTGCGAGATATTGGTCCCGGCTCTGTTGAGGTGCAACCTGTCTGGCTTGTACAGGTCCCACCTCCCCCCAGAAGCGGTCCCAATGCCTCAGGAAACTAACGCCCTCCCTCCTGCACCATCTCTCCAGCCCCGTATTCATCTGCTCTATCCTCCTATTTCTGTACTCACCAGCTCGTGGCACCGGGAGTAATCCGGAGAGTACTACCTTTTTGAGGTCCTGCTTTTTAATCTCGCTCCTTGCTCCCTAAACTCTGCCTGCAGGATCTCATCCCTCTTCCTACCCATGTCATTGGTCCCGATATGAACCATGACCTCTGGCTGTTCACCCTCTCCACCCAGAATGCCCTGCAGCCGCTCCGTGACATCCTTGACCCTGGCACCAGGGAGGCAACATACCATCCTGGAGTCACGTCTGCGGCCGCAGAAATGCCTGTTTGTCCCCCGACTATTGAATCTCCTACCACTACAGCTCTTCCATTCTTCTTCCTCCCCTGCCACCCCGTGCAGCTGAGCCACCCGTGGGGCCCTGGATTTTGCTCTGTTGGAATAACGACATAAGAAACGGGAGCAGGAGTAGGCCATTCGGCCCCTCGAGCCTGCTCCGCCATTTAATAAGATCATGCCTGATCATCGACCTCACCTCAACTCCCCTTCCCTACCCCACTCCCTTATCCATCAAAAATCTGTCTTTTCTTCAACTTAAATAGATTCACTGTTGTGTAGGAAACGTGGTGGGCAGCCAGTTTGCGCACAGCAAGCTCCCACAAACAGCCATGTGACAATGGACCCGATCACCGTTTTACCGTGTTGGTTCAGGGATAGATCATCACAGGCAGTCCCGCGAAATTGAGGAAGACTTGCTTCCACTCTAACAGTGAGTTCTCAGGTGACTGAACAGTCCAACACGGGAACCACAGTCCCCTGTCACAGGTGGGACAGACAGTGGTTGAGGGAAGGGGAGGGTGGGACTGGTTTGCCGCACGCTCCTTCCGCTGCCTGCGCTTGCTTTCTGCACGCTCTCGGCGACGAGACTCGAGATGCTCAGCGCCCTCCCGGATACACTTCCTCCACTTAGGGTGGTCTTTGGCCAGGGACTCCCAGGTGTCAGTGGGGATGTTGCACTTTATCAGAGAGGCTGTGACGGTGTCCTTAGAAATATAGAAAATAGGTGCAGGAGTAGGCCATTCGACCCTTCGTGCCTACACCACCATTCAATATGATCATGGCTGATCATTCAACTTCAGTACCCCTTTCCTGCCTTCTCTCCCTCTGGTCCCTTCAGCTGTAAGGGCCACATCTAATTCTCTTTTAAATATATCAAACGAACTGGCCTCAACAACTCTCTGTGGTAGAGAATTCCACAGGTTCACAATTCTCTGAGTGAAGAAGTTTCTCCTCATCACGGTCCTAAATGGCTTCCTCCTTATCCTTAGACTGTGACCCCTGGTTCTGGACTTCCCCAACATCGGGAACATTCTTCCTGCATCTAACCTGTCCAGTCCCGTCAGAATTTTATATGTTTCTATGAGATCCCCTCTCATTCTTCTAAATTCCAGCGACTATAAGCCGAGTCGATCCAGTCTTTCTTCATATGTCAGTCCTGCCATCCCGGGAATCAGTCTGGTGAACCTTCGCTGCACTCCCTCAATAGCAAGAACGTCCTTCCTCAGATTAAGAAACCAAAACTGCAGACAATACTCAAGGTGTGGTCTCACCAAGGCCCCGTACAACTGCAGTAAGACCTCCCTGCTCCTATACTCACATCCCCTATCTATGAAGGTCAACATACCATTTGCCTTCTTCACCGCCTGCTGTACCTGCATGCCAACTTTCAATGACTGATGTACCATGACAACCAGGTCTCGTTGCACCTCCCCTTTTCCTAATCTGCCGCCATTCAGATAATATTCTGCCTTCCTGTTTTTGCCACCAAAGTGGATAACCTCACATTTATCCACATTATACTGCATCTGCCATGCATTTGCCCACTCACCTAACCTGTCCAAGTCACCCTGCAGCCTCTTAGCATCCTCCTCACAGCTCACACCGCCACCCAGCTTATTGTCATCTGCAAACTTAGAGATATTACATTCAATTCCTTCATCTAAATCATTAATGTATATTGTAAATAGCCGGGGTCCCAGCACTGAGCCCTGCGGCACCCCACTAGTCACTGCCTGCCATTCTGAAAAGGACCCCTTTATTCCCACTCTGCTTCCTGTCTGCCAACCAGTTCTCTATCCACGTCGATACATTACTCCCAATACCATGTGCTTTAATTTTGCACACCGATCTCTTGTGTGGGACCTTGTCAAAAGCCTTTTGAAAGTCCAAATACACCACATCCACTGGTTCTCCCTTATCCACTCTACTAGTTACATCCTCAAAAAAAAACTCTGGAAGATTTATCAAGCATGATTTCCCTTTCATAAATCCATGCTGACTTGGACCGATCCTGTCACTGCTTTCCAAATGCGCTTCTATTACATCTTTAATAATTGATTCCAGCATTTTCCACACTACTGATGTCAGGCTAACCGGTCTATAATTACCTGTTTTCGCTCTCCCTCCTCTTTTTAAAAAGTGGGGTTACATTAGCTAACCTCCAGTCCATAGGAACTGATCCAGAGTCTATAGAATGTTGGAAAATGACCACCAATGCATCCACTATTTCTAGGGCCACTTCCTTAAGTACTCTGGGATGCAGACTATCAGGCCCTGGGGATTTATCGGCCTTCAATCCCATCAATTTCCCTAACACAATTTCCTGACTAATAAGGATTTCCCTTAGTTCCTCCTTCTCACTAGACCCTCGGTCCCCTAGTATTTTCGGGAGGTTATTCGTGTCTTCCTTATTGAAGACAGAACCAAAGTATTTGTTCAACTGGTCTGCCATTTCCTTGTTCCCCATTATGAATTCCCCTGATTCTGACTGCAAGGGACCTACGTTTGTCTTCACTAATCTTTTTCTCTTCACATATTTATAGAAGCTTTTGCAGTCAGTTTTTATGTTCCCAGCAAGCTTCCTCTCATACTCTATTTCCCCCCTCCTAATTAAACACTTTGTCCTCCTCTGCTGAATTCTAAATTTCTCCCAGTCCTCAGGTTTTCTGCTTTTTCTGGCCAATTTATATGCCTCTTCCTTGGATTTAACACTTTCCCTAATTTCCCTTGTTGGCCATGGTTGAGCCACCTTCCCTTTTTTATTCTTACGCCACACAGGGATGTACAATTGTTGTAGTTCATACATGTGATATTTAAATGTCTGCCATTGCCTATCCACCGTCAACCCTTTAAGTATCATTCTCCAGTCTATTCTAGCCAATTCACGCCTCATACCATCGAAGTTACCTTTCTTTAAGTTCAGGACCCTAGTCTCTGAATTAACTGTGTCACTCTCCATCTTAATGAAGAATTCTACCATATTATGGTCACTCTTCCCCAAGGGACCTCGCACAACCAGATTGCTAATTAGTTCTTTCTCATTACACATCACCCAGTCTCGGATGGCCTGCCCTCTAGTTGGTTCCTCGACATATTGGTCTAGAAAACCATTCCTTATACACTCCAGGAAATCCTCCTCCACAGTATTGCTACCAGTTTGGTTAGCCCAATCTATATGCAGATTAAAGTCACCCGTGATAACTGCTGTACCTTTATTGCACGCATCCCTAATTTCCTGTTTGATGCTGTCCCCAACCTCACTACTACTGTTTGGTGGTCTGTACACAACTCCCACTAACGTTTTCTGCCCTTTGGTATTCCGTAGCTCCACCCATACAGATTCCACATCATCCAAGCTAATGTCCCTCCTTACTATTGCGTTAATCTCCTCTTTAACCAGTAACGCCACCCCACCTCCTTTTCCTTTCTGTCGATCCGTCCTGAATATTGAATACCCCTGGATGTTGAGTTCCCAGCCTTGGTCACCCTGGAGCCATGTCTCCATAATCCCAATTACATCATATCCGTTAACCGCTATCTGTGCAGTCAATTCATCCACCTTAATAAGAAACGTTTCCTCTGCCCACCTATGGCTTGTTTGCCGTGAAGGAGTTCCGAGTAGAGCGCTTGCTTTGGGAGTCTCGTGTCTGCGGGCCATGCGGACAATGTGGCCCTGCCCAGCGGAGCTGGTCGAGTGTGGTCAGTGCTTCGATGCTGGGGATGTTGACCTGGTCGAGGACGCTAACGTTGGTGCGTCTGTCCTCCCAAGGGATTTGCAGGATCTTGCGGAGACATCGTTGGTGGTATTTCTCCAGCGACTTGAGGTGGTCTACTGTACATGGCCCACGTCTCTGAGCCATACAGGAGGGCGGGTAACGTCCACAGAACTCCCCTGCTCTTCAAAATGCTGGCTGTGGGATCTTTCGGCATCCAACTGAAGTAGCGGCACTTGGCCTCTTGTGCGAAAGACGGCACCTCCAACACGGCGGCACTCTCTCGGTCGTCATCATCATAGGCAGTCCCTCGAAACGAGGGTGACTTGCTTCCACGCCGAAAAGGGATGAGTTCACGGGTGCTTCAATGAAGAACCTAATATTCCAGATCCCGAACTACATCCTGAAGGGTGGATTGTTTTAACGTGGGGTGACCGTTGCACACCAGCCACCACACGGGGCTTGACCGAGCTCGGCCTTGGTCCAGTGGCAAGGGTTAACCAGGACGACTGGAGACCAGCTCTGCTGCACGGACCCAGTGCACGAGCACAGTGTGGGCTGCTCTCCTGGGCCCCGATCACGTCCCTCTACGAACTCTCGCCGCTCCTTTGCCCCGACCTGGCCGCCCCTGCTGTACCGGCCCTCGCTGCAGTCAGCCGTCGCCCTCCTGCAGCAGCACGCGCTGCTCCCTGCAGTGGCTCCGGCCTGCTTGATGGTCTTGCAGGCTGGGACCGCGCCGATATCCGGGCCGAGCCACCGCACACTGCCCTGAGGGGGTTGGCCCGGACTGTGCGATCGTGTAACCGCTGGATACCGCGTGCTGATCGATGTGTCTCATTCTCTCCCCCCACCCCCCCCCTCCTCCCGCAGGTTTACAAAGACATTCACCATGCCTCGGTGAGGACGCCTTACCTCAGTCACTCGGTGCGCCAGGGAGTGCATGGGCTGCAGTTCTGCCCCTACGAGGACGTGTTGGGCGTGGGCCATGCCCAGGGATTCACCAGCATGCTAGTGCCAGGCAAGTAGCCAGTGTCCCCGACAAGCTCGCACCAGGCAGATGCTGCTTTTTATCAAAGGCCAAATACTGCGGGATGCTGGTACCTGGAATAAAACCAGAGAATGCTGGGAAATCTCAGCGGGTCAGGCAGCATCCGTGGGGAGAGAAACAGAGTTATCATAGGCAGTCCCTCGGGACCGAGGGAGACTTGCCTCCACTCTAAAAGTGAGTCCTTAGGTGACTGAACAGTCCAATACGAGAACCACAGTCCCTGTCACAGGTGGGACAGACAGTGGTTGAGGGAAGGGGAGGGTGGGACGAGACTCGAGGTGCTCAGCGCCCTCCCGGATGCACTTCCTCCACTGAGGGCGGACTGGTCTTTGGGCCCAGGGACCGCCAGGTGTCGGTGGGGGATGTTGCACTTTACCAGGGTGGGCGTTGAGGGTGGTCCCTTGTAACGTTTCCGCTGGCCTGCCGTGAAGGAGTTCCGAGTCGAGCGCTTGCTTTGGGGAGTCTCGTGTCTGGGGGCCATGCGGACAATGTGGCCCCGCCCAGCGGAGATGGTCAAGTACTGCGGATTGTGGAGCCTGGAATAAAAGCAGAAAGCGCTGGAAATCCCCGCAGGTCGGGCAGCATCTGCGGAGAGAGAAACGAGAGTTAATGTTTCGGGCCGATGACCCTTCGCCAGAACTGGTTAAGGAGCGCTGAAAGGGGGAGGGGAGGACAGAACACAAGGGTCCGTGGTTGGGGGGTGGGGGAGGGGGTGGAAGACAGGAGAGATCAGAGAGACAAAAGGGGATGATGGGCCGACTGAGATGGTAATGGCAGAAGTTAGCGAAAGGTGAGTCTGGATAGGGTGTGAATGGCGTGGTAATTACCAGCTGCCATTTAAGACAAAAGGGGAAAAAAAACATAAGATCGGGGGAGGGAGGGGGGGGGGGCCAAATATGGGCAGGGGTTATGGTCTGAAATTGTTTGAACTCTCCGTTGAGTCCAGAAGGCTGTAAAGTGCCTAAACGAAAAATGAGGTGCTGTTTCTCGAGCTTGCGTTGAGCTTCGTTGGAGCAGTGTCGGAGGCTGAGGACGGAGATGTGGAGCGGGGAATTAAAGTGACAGGCGACCGGAAGCTCAGGGGTCACGCTCACGGACTGAGCAGAGATGTTCCGCAAAGCCTTTTTGTCACCAGTGATCGACTGGCTGCACACTGAACCCTCTCCTGGGCAGGTCTGGTTGGGGGGGGGGGCAGTCAGTCAGTCAGTCTTGACGGAGCTGACCCCTGGGCTGAGCTCCCCTTGCTGAGATTCTCTGCCGGACTGAGGAGATGTGGGTCCCACAACCGCACACCGCCCTGCCCCCCCCACCCCTCCGTGCGACGAGTGCCTTAACTCACAGAAACATAGACAATAGAAGCAGGCGTAGGCCATTCGGCCCCTCGAGCCTGCACCATTCAATATGACCATGGCTGATCCTCTATCTCAACACCATATTCCCGCTTTCTCCTCATACCCCATGCTGCCTTTTGTGTCTAGAAATCTATCGATCTCCCTCTTAAATATATTCAGTGACTTGGCCTCCACAGCCTTCTGTGGTAGAGAATTCCACAGGTTCACCTCCCTCGGAGTGAAAACATTTCTCCTCATCTCGCTCCTAAATTTCCTACCCCGTATCCTGAGACTGTGACCCCTTGTTCTAGACTTCCCAGCCCCGGGGAAACATCCTCCCCACATCCAGTCTGTCCAACCCCGTCAGAATTTTGTACCTTTCAATGAGATCCCCTCTCAGCCTTCTAAACTCCAGTGAATACAGGGCCCAGTCGACCCAATCTCTCCTCATACGGCAGTCCCGCCATCCCAGGAATCAGTCTGGTGAACCTTCGCTGCACTCCCTCTATGGCAAGTATATCCTTCCTAAGGTAAGGAGACCAAAACTGCGCACAATACTCCAGGTGTGGTCTCACCAAGGCCCTGTATAACTGTAGAAAGACATCCTTGCTCCTGTACTCAAACCCTCTCGCAATGAAGGCCAACATACCATTTGCCTTCCTAACTGCTTGCTGCACCAGCAGGTTTACTTTCAATGACTGGTGAACAAGGACACCCAGGTCCCTCTGTACATCGACACTTCCCAAGCCATCACCATTTAAATAATACTTTGTCCTTATGTTTTTCCTACCAAAGTGGATAACGTCACATGTATCCACGTTATACTGCATCTGCCATGAGTTTGCCCACTCACTCAAACTATCTAAATCACCTTGCATCCTCCTCACAACTCACAATCCCAACTAGTTTTGTGTTGTCAGCAAACTTGGAAAATTACATTTGGTTCCCTCATCGAAATCATTTTTATTATCTATATAAATATATATATATTATTTTTATATATATATATATATATATATATATGTATATATTAAATAGCTGGGGCCCCAGCACTGATCCCTATGGTACCCCACTAGTGACTGCCCGACACCCCGAAAATGACCCGTTAATTCCTACACTCTGTTTCCTGTCAGTTAACCAATTTTCAATCCATGCCAATACATTACCCCCATGAGGGGGTTACCTTATGATGATAGATTGAGTATACTTGGGTCTTTACTCGTTGGAGTTCAGAAGGATGAGGGTTGATTTTCTAGAAACATTTAAAATAATGAAAGGGATAGACAAGATAGAGGCAGAGAGGTTGTTTCCACTGGTCGGGGAGACTAGAACTAGGGGGCACAACCTCAAAATACGGGGGAGCCAATTTAAAACCGAGTTGAGAAGGAATTTCTTCTCCCAGAGGGTTGTGAATCTGTGGAATTCTCTGCCCAAGGAAGCAGTTGAGGCTAGCTCATTGAATGTATTCAAATCACAGAGAGATAGATTTTTAACCAATAAGGAAATTAAGGGTTACGGGGAGCTGAGTCCACGGCCAGATCAGCCAGGATCTTGTTGAATGGTGGAGCAGGCTCGAGGGGCTAGTTCCTGTTCATAATTCTTATGTTCTTATGTTCAATCCTATGTGCTTTAATTTTGCACACTAACCTCTTATGTGGGACTTTATCAAAGGCATTCTGAAAATCTAAATACACTACATCCACTGGTTCTCCCTTATCTATTCTATCAGTTACATCCTCAAAAAAATTTCAGTAGGTTTGTCAAACATGATTTTCCTTTCATAAATCGGGGTATAATCCGGTGAAAGGTTGGGGAAGGATTGGACACTCGGTGTATTGGCTGATTTTAGGTGTATTAACATGAGGAGGCTGACCACTTCAGATGAGGAGAACAACAGCTTGTATTTGCAGAGTGCCTTGAACATCCCACGCGCTTCTCGGGAGCGTTGTAAAATTAAAAAATTTGACACCGAGCCACATAAGGAGACACTGAGACATTATGACCAAAAGCTTGGTCAAAGTGGTCGGTTTTAAGGAGTGCATTAAAGGAAGGGAGCGAGAGGCGGAGAGGTTTAGGGAGGGAGTTCCAGAGTTTGGGGCCCAGGCAGTTAAAGGCACGGCCACCAATGGTGGAGCGATTAAGGTCAGGGATGCTCAAGAGGGCAGAATTAGAGGAACGCAGACATCTCGAGGAACGGGGGGGAGCGTTGTGAGACTGGAGGAGATTACAGAGATAGGGAGGGGACGAGACCATGGAGGGATTTGTAAACTAGGATGAGAATTTTGGGCCTCGACTCATTGGAGTTCAGAAGAATGAGAGGTGATCTTATCGAAACGTATAAGATTATGAGGGGGCTCGACAAGGTGGATGCAGAGAGGATGTTTCCACTGATGGGGGAGACTAGAACTAGGGGGCATGGTCTTAGAATAAGGGGCCGCCCATTTAAAACTGAGATGAGGAGGAATTTCTTCTGAAATCTGTGGAATTCTCTGCCCCAGAGAGCTGTGGAAGCTGGGACATTGAATGGATTTAAGACCGAGATAGACAAGTTTCTTAACTAATGAAGGAATAAGGGGTTCTGGGGAGCGGGCGGGGAAGTGGAGCTGAGTCCATGATCGGATCAGCCATGGTCGTGTTAAATGGCGGAGCAGGCTCGAGGGGCCGAATGGCCGACTCCTGCTCCTGTTTCTGATGTTCTTGGGAGCCGTTCCTTAACCGGGCGCCCATGCAGGTCGTCGAGCACAGGTGTACATGGGTGAGCGGGACTCGGGGCAGCTGAGGTTTGCATCACCTCGAGTCTACGGCCAGGAGTGCGTTGGGACAGTCGCGTCTGGAGGCAACAAAGGCGTGCACGAGGGCTTCAGCAGCACGTGGTCTGAGGCAGCAGCAACGGTGAACGTGACTGAGCAGTGAAAGGGTCTCTTTAACGGTACGACTGAGCGAGCTTGTCTTTCCCGCCCCCCCCCGTGCAGGTGCTGGTGAGGCCAACTTTGACGCGCTCGAATGCAATCCTTACCAGAGCAAGAAGCAGAGGCAGGAGTGGGAAGTGAAGGCCTTGCTGGAGAAGGTAGGTCCCCTTTCTGCAGTGTTGCCGGGGCTCCTGTATCCCCCCCCCCCAGCGGTTAGTGACACGGGCTGGGGACGCAGACACGAACGTGACAATGTGCGCCCTCGCCATTACCCTGCGCTGTGCAGTCCGGTTGTACAGAAGCGGCGCGAGATCGTGGCGGGGGAGCGGTGTGAGATCGCGGGGAGGGGGCGGGGGCGGGGGCCGGGGGGGGAGTGGGGTGGGTGGCGTATTAAGGTACGGGGCCCAGGGGAGGCGAGGGGCCCAAGGGGCAGCACAGGCCCAGCCCACCACACTGTGTGCGATGTGTGGGCGCACTGGGTCCGTGCAGCAGAGCTGGTCTCCAGTCGTCCTGGTTAACCCTCGCCCCTGGATCAAGGCCGAGCCCCGTGTGGTGGCTGGTGTGCAGCGGTCACCCCACGTTAAACAAATTCACGCACGGGCATCTTCCACCCCCTCAATTGGAGTTCAGGGTCCGGAATATCGGGTCGTTCATTGGAACATCTGTGAACTCGTGGAAACAAGTCATCCTCGCTCGAGGGGCCGCCTATGATGACAGTTAGGTGGCGGTCAGGTTTACAGAGAGTAAAGTACGTCGCCCAACATGTGCCATTGAGAACGTGGTTGGTGACCTTTGGAGCGGGAATGAGTGCGTCTGTTCGAACCCTAAGCTTGTACACCGTGCTCGCTGCTGTTGGCCAGCAAACGCGTCTGAATGAACAAGTCTGGTAAACTTCATATCAGAATCACTGTTAAAGGAACCCTTGCAACCCTCCCTCAGTCTGCTGCAGTGAAGCTTTTCAGGAATCGGATCTTGCCAGCGCTTCAAACTCAGTTTCTTTTTCTTCCAGATTCAGCCTGAGCTCATTACCCTGGACCCGACTAAACTGGGACAGATCGACTCTATCACCATGGACCAGAAGCACACCGAACGGGTCCAGCGTCTGGTGAGTATCTCAACCGCTGCGGTATTGCCCCTCTGTTCCCTCCCTCGGTACCGCCCCTCCGACAGTGCGGCACTCCCTCAGTACTGCCCCTCCGACAGTGCGGCTCTCCCTCAGTACCGCCCCTCCGACAGTGCGGCACTCCCTCAGTACTGCCCCTCCGACAGTGCGGCTCTCCCTCGGTACCGCCCCTCCGACAGTGCGACACTCCCTCGGTACCGCCCCTCCGACAGCACAGTGCGGCGCTCGCTCAGTACTGCCCCTCCGACAGTGCGGCGCTCCCTCAGTACTGCCCCTCCGACAGTGTGGCTCTCTCTCAGTCCTGCCCCTCCGACAGTGCAGTGCGGCGCTCGCTCAGTACTGCCCCTCCGACAGTACGGGGCTCCCTCAGTACTGCCCCTCCGACAGTGCGGCGCTCCCTCAGTACTGCCCCTCCGACAGTGCGGCGCTCCCTCAGTACTGCCCCTCCGACAGCGCAGTGCGGCGCTCCCTCAGTACTGCCCCTCCGACAGTGCGGCGCTCCCTCAGTACTGCCCCTCCGACAGTGCGGCGCTCCCTCAGTACTGCCCCTCCGACAGTGCGGCGCTCCCTCAGTACTGCCCCTCCGACAGTGTGGCTCTCTCTCAGTCCTGCCCCTCCGACAGTGCAGTGCGGCGCTCGCTCAGTACTGCCCCTCCGACAGTACGGGGCTCCCTCAGTACTGCCCCTCCGACAGTGCGGCGCTCCCTCAGTACTGCCCCTCCGACAGTGCGGCGCTCCCTCAGTACTGCCCCTCCGACAGCGCAGTGCGGCGCTCCCTCAGTACTGCCCCTCCGACAGTGCGGCGCTCCCTCAGTCCTGCCCCTCCGACAGTGCGGCACTCCCTCAGTCCTGCCCCTCCGACAGTGCGGCGCTCCCTCAGTACTGCCCCTCCGACAGTGCGGCCCTCCCTCACATCCGCGTGACATAGCTGCCTGTGCCCTTGGAGCTGCGGGATTAAAGGCTGCTGCTGTTTGTCCCACTAACAGGGTTTCGATCCTGCAGCGAAGGAGAAGTTTGAGCCCAAGCACAAAACAAAAGGCCGAAGCTCGGCCAGGAACGTGGAGAAACGGAAGAAGAAGGTGGCATTTGATGAGCAGAGGGTGAGTTCGGGCACCAGCAGCGAACTAAAGGCTAGGGCCAAGACGCAAGGAGACGCAGACAGGACGTCATAAGAACATCAGAAATAGGAGCAGGAGTCGGCCATTCGGCCCCTCGAGCCTGCTCCACCATTTAATACGACCATGGCTGATCCGATCATGGACTCAGCTCCACTTCCCCGCCTGCTTCCCATAACCCTTCACTCCCTTATCGCTCAAAAATCTGTCTATCTCCGCCTTAAATATATTCAATGACCCAGCCTCCACAGCTCTCTGGGGCAGAGAATTCCACAGATTTACAACCCTCTGAGAGAAGAAATTCCTCCTCATCCCAGTTTTAAATGGGCGGCCCCTTATTCTGAGACCACGCCCCCTAGTTCTAGTCTCCCCCATCAGTGGAAACATCCTCTCTGCATCCACCTTGTCGAGCCCCCTCATTATCTTATGTTTCAATAAGATCACCTCTCATTCTTCTGAACTCCAATGAGTAGAGGCCCAACCTCCTCAACCTTTCCTCATAAGTCAACCCCCTCATCCCCGGAATCAACCGAGTGAACCTTCTCTGAACTGCCTCCAATGCAAGTATATCCCTCCTTTAAATGCGGAGACCAAAACTGTACGCAGTACTCCAGGTGTGGCCTCACCAATACCCTGTACGGTTGTAGCAGGACTTCTCTGCTTTTAGACTCCATTCCCCTTGCAATAAATATAAGAATTAGGAACAGGAGTAGGCCATCTAGCCCGTCGAGCCTGCTCCGCCATTCAACAAGATCATGGCTGATCTGGCCGTGGACTCAGCTCCACTTACCCGCCCTCTCCCCGTAACCCTTAATTCCCTTATTGGTTAAAAATCTATCTATCTGTGACTTGAATACATTCAATGAGCTAGCCTCAACTGCTTCCTTGGGCAGAGAATTCCACAGATTCACAACCCTCTGGGAGAAGAAATTCCTTCTCAACTCGGTTTTAAATTGGCTCCCCCGTATTTTGAGGCTGTGCCCCTAGTTCTAGTCTCCCCGACCAGTGGAAACAACCTCTCTGCCTCTATCTTGTCTATCCCTTTCATGATTTTAAATGTTTCTATAAGATCACCCCTCATCCTTCTGAACTCCAACGAGTAAAGACCCAGTCTACTCAATCTATCATCATAAGGTAACCCCCTTATCTCCGGAATCAGCCTAGTGAATCGTCTCTGTACCCCCTCCAAAGCCAGTATATCCTTCCTTAAGTAAGGTGACCAAAACTGCACGCAGTACTCCAGGTGCGGCCTCACCAATACCCTGTACAGTTGCAGCAGGACCTCCCTGCTTTTGTACTCCATCCCTCTCGCAATGAAGGCCAACATTCCATTCGCCTTCCTGATTACCTGCTGCACCTGCAAACTAACTTTTTGGGATTAAAAAGAGTTTCATGCACAAGGACCCCCAGGTCCCTCTGCACCGCAGCATGTTGTAATTTCTCCCCATTCAAATAATATTCCCTTTTACTGTTTTTTTCCCAAGGTGGATGACCTCACACTTTCCGACATTGTATTCCATCTGCCAAACCTTAGCCCATTCGCTTAACCTATCCAAATCTCTTTGCAGCCTCTCTGTGTCCTCTACACAACCTGCTTTCCCACTAATCTTTGTGTCATCTGCAAATTTTGTTACACTACACTCTGTCCCCTCTTCCAGGTCATCTATGTATATTGTAAACAGTTGTGGTCCCAGCACCGATCCCTGTGGCACACCACTAACCACCGATTTCCAACCCGAAAAGGACCCATTTATCCCGACTCTCTGCTTTCTGTTCGCCAGCCATTTCTCTATCCATGCGAATACATTTCCTCTGACTCCGCGTACCTCTATCTTTTGCAGTAATCTTTTGTGTGGCACCTTATCGAATGCCTTTTGGAAATCTAAATACACCACATCCATCGGTACACCTCTATCCACCATGCTCGTTATATCCTCAAAGAATTCTAGTAAATTAGTTAAACATGATTTCCCCTTCATCAATTCATGCTGCGTCTGCCTGATTGCACTATTCCTATCTAGATGTCCCACTATTTCTTCCTTAATACTTTCAAGCATTTTCCCCACTACAGATGTTAAACTAACCGGCCTATAGTTACCTGCCTTTTGTCTGCCCCCTTTTTTAAACAGAGGCGTTACATTAGCTGCTTTCCAATCCGCTGGTACCTCCCCAGAGTCCAGAGAATTTTGGTAGATTATAACGAATGCATCTGCTATAACTTCCACCATCTCTTTTAATACCCTGGGATGCATTTCATCAGGGCCAGGGGACTTGTCTACCTTGAGTCCCATTAGCCTGTCCAGCACTACCCCCCCTAGTGAAAGTGATTGTCTCAAGGTCTTCCCTTCCCACATTCCCGTGACCAGCAATTTCTGGCATGGTTTTTGTGTCTTCCACTGTGAAGACCGAAACAAAATAATTGTTTAAGGTCTCCGCCATTTCCACATTTCCCATTATTAAATCCCCCTTCTCATCTTCTAAAGGACCAACATTTATTTTAGTCACTCTTCCGGTTTATATATCTGTAAAAACTTTTACTATCTGTTTTTATGTTTTGCGCAAGTTTAACTTCGAAATCTATCTTTCCTTTCTTTATTGCTTTTTTAGTCATTCTTTGCTGTTGTTTAAAATTTTCCCAATCCTCTAGCTTCCCACAAACCTTGGCCACCTTATACGCATTGGTCTTTGATTTGATACTCTCCTTTATTTCCTTGGTTATCCACGGCTGGTTATCCCTTCTCTTACCGCCTTTCTTTTTCACTGGAATATATTTTTGTTGCGCACTATGAAAGAGCTCCTTAAAAGTCCTCCACTGTTCCTCAATTGTGCCACCGTTTAGTCTGTGTTTTCAGTCTACTTTAGCCAACTCTGCCCTCATCCCACTGTAGTCCCCTTTGTTTAAGCATAGTACGCTCGTTTCTGACACAACTTCCTCACCCTCAATCTGTATTACAAATTCAACCATACTGTGATCACTCATTCCGAGAGGATCTTTTAATAGAAGATCGTTTATTTTTCCTGTCTCATTACACAGGACCAGATCTAAGATAGCTTGCTCCCTTGTAGGTTCTGTTACATACTGTTCTAAGAAACAATCCCGTATGCAGTCTATGAATTCCTCCTCCAGGCTACCCCGTGCGATTTGAGTTGACCAATCGATAGGTAGGTTAAAATCTCCCATGATTACTGCCGTTCCTTTTTCACATGCCTCCATTATTCCCTTGATTATTGCCCGCCCCACCGTGAAGTTATTATTTGGGGGCCTATAAACTACGCCCACTAGTGACTTTTTCCCCTTACTATCTCTAATCTCCACCCACAATGATTCACATTTTGTTCATTGGAGCCAATATCGTCTCTCTCAATTGCCCTGATATCATCCTTTATTAACAGAGCTACCTCACCTCCTTTCCCTTCTTGTCTATCTTTCCGAATCGTCAGATACCCCGTATGTTTAATTCCCAGTCTTGGCCACCCTGCAACAATGTTTCTGTAATGGCCACCAAATCATACCCATTTGTAATGATTTGTGCCGACAACTCATTTACTTTATTTCGAATGCTGCGTGCATTTAGGTAGAGTGTTTTAATCCTAGTTTTTAAACTATAATTTTTAGTTTTGACCCCTCCTGCAGCCCCTTTATATTCAGTGGCCCTTTTTGTTTTTTGCCTTTGGTTTCTCTGCCCTCCACTTTTACTCATCTCCTTTCTGTCTTTTGCTTTTGTCTCCTTTTTGTTTCTCTCTGTCTCCCTGCATTGGTTCCCATCCCCCTGCCATATTAGTTTAACTCCTCCCCAACAGCACTAGCAAACACTCCCCCTAGGACATTGGTTCCGGTCCTGCCCAGGTGCAGACCGTCCGGTTTGTACTGGTCCCACCTCCCCCAGAACCGGTTCCAATGCCCCAGGAATTTGAATCCCTCCCTGCTGCACCACTGCTCAAGCCACATATTCATCTGCGCTATCCTGTGATTCCTACTCTGACTAGCACATGGCACTGGTAGCAATCCCAAGATTACTACTTTTGAGGTCCTACTTTTTAATTTAGCTCCAGCTCCTTAAATTCGTCTTGTAGGACCTCATCCCTTTTTTTTACCTATGTCGTTGGTACCAATGTGCACCACGACAACTGGCTGTTCTCCCTCCCTTTTTAGAATGTCCTGCACCTGCTCCGAGACATCCTTGACCCTTGCACCAGGGAGGCAACATACCATCCTGGAGTCTCGGTTGCAGCCGCAGAAACGCCTATCTATTCCCCTCACCATCGAATCCCCTATCACTATCGCTTTTCCACTCTTTTCCCTAAAGGCCAATATTCCTTTGGCCTTCCTGATCACTTGCTGTACCTGCATACTAACCTTTTGTGTTTCATGCACAAGTAACCCCCAGGTCCCTCTGTACTGCAATCTTTCTCCATTTAAATAATAACTTGCTTTTCTATCCTACCTATTGGTGTGGATAACCTTTCATTTTCCCACATTATACTCCATACTCCAATTTGACTACAATACACTCGGTCTCTTCATCCAAGTTATTGATATAGATTGTAAATAGTTGAGGCCCCAGCACTGATCCCTGTGGCACCCCACTAGTTACAGTTTGACAATGAAAAAGACCCATTTATCCTGACTGTGTTCTCTGTTAGTTAGCCAATCCTCTATACATGCTAATATATTACCCCAACCCCGTGAGCTCTTATCTTGTGCAATAACCTTTTACCTGGCACCTGATTGAATGCCTGCTGTAAATCCAAATACACCACATCCACTGGTTCCCCCTTTATCCACCCTGCTCGTTACATCCTCAAAGAACTCCAGCAAATTTGTCAAACATGATTTCCCTTTTATAAAGCCATGCTGACTCTGCTTGAGTGCATTATGACTTTCTAAATGTCCTGCTTCTGCTTCCTTAATAATGGACTCCAGCATTTTCCCAACGACAGATGTTAGGCTAACTGGTCTATAGTTTCCTGCTTTCTGTCTCCCTCTGTTGTTGAATAGGGGCATTACATTTGCGGTTTTCCAATCTGCTGGAACCTCCCTAGAATTCAGGGAATATTGGTAGATCACAACCAATGCATCCACTATCTCTGCAGCCACTCCTTTTAAGACCTTGGGATGCAGGCCATCGGGTCCAGGGGACTTGTCCGCCTTTAGTCCCATTTGTTTGCCGAGTAATTTTTCTCTAGTGATGACTGTTTTAATTTCCTCCCTCCCTGCAGGGCTTTGGTGAGGCCACACCTGGAATATTGTGTTCAGTTTTGGTCTCCTAATCTGAGGAAGGACGTTCTTGCTATTGAGGGAGTGCAGCGTAGGTTCACCAGACTGATTCCCGGGATGGCAGGACTGACATGTGAGGAGAGACTGGATCGACTGGGCCTGTATTCACTGGAGTTTAGAAGAATGAGAGGGGATCTCATAGAAACATATAAAGTTCTGACGGGTTTAGACAGGTTAGATGCAGGAAGAATGTTCCCGATGTTGGGGAAGTCCAGAACCAGGGGTCACAGTCTAAGGATAAGGGGTAAGTCATTTAGGACCGAGATGAGGAGAAAGTTCTTCACTCGGAGAGTTGTAAACCTGTGGAATTCCCTACCGCAGAGAGTTGTTGAGGCCAATTCATTAGATATATTCAAAAGGGAGTTAGATGTGGCCCTTACGGCTAAAGGGATCAAGGTGTATGGAGAGAAAGCAGGAAAACGGTACTGAGGTGAATGATCAGCCATGATCATATTGAATGGTGGTGCAGGCTCGAAGGGCTGAATGGCCTACTCCTGCACCTAGTTTCAATGGGCCCAAGTTTCCACATGATTCTCGCCTGATTTTTAGGAGCAACTGGTGGAGAACGGACTATTTTAGAAATCGCAATTCTCCACATTTTTTTTTCTGCAGTTCTAGTCAGGTAGAACAGTTCTAGTTTAGAACAGAATTTTTTCTTCAAAAGGGGGCGTGTCCGGCCACTGACGCCTGATTTGAAAGTTTCCACAGTGAAAATGTACTCCAAACTAAAGTAGAATGGAGCCAGTGAAGATTTTTGTAGAACTGAAAAAACCTGTTCTACACATTAAAAAATCAGGCTCAGGTTACAAATTAGGCGTCCAGAACGAGGTGGGGGGGGAGGGAACTCATTAAATTCTACAATAAATCCTTATTTATACTTCTACAAATATTATACAAATAAATCCAACCTGAATAAACATTTATAAGCCAAGAAAAGATTAAATAAACTATCTTCCTACCTGTGTGAAAGTGCTTCAGCCAGGGAGAATTCTGCAGCCGTTCGTGCCGCTGAGCGGGAGGGGGAGAGAGAGAGAGGGGGAGAGGGAGGGGGAGAGGGAGGGGGAGAGGAGAGGAGAGGAGAGGAGAGGGGAGGGAGAGGGAGGGAAGAGAGGGGGTGGGGGGTGGTCGGGGAACAGGAGCGGGTGTCGGGTCGGGGTGGGGGGGAGCGGGTCTCGGTCGGGGCGGGGGGGGGGGGGGAGAGCGGGTCTCGGTCGGGGCGGTGGGGGGGGGGGAGAGCGGGTGTCGGGGCGGGGGGGGGGGGGGAGAGCGGGTGTCGGGTCGGGGGGGGGAGAGCGGGTGTCGGGTCGGGGGGGGGAGAGCGGGTGTCGGGTCGGGGGGGGGGGGGGAGAGCGGGTGTCGGGTCGGGGGGGGGAGAGCGGGTGTCGGGTCGGGGGGGGGAGAGCGGGTGTCGGGTCGGGGGGGGGGGGGGAGAGCGGGTGTCGGGGCGGGGGGGGGGGGGGGAGAGCGGGTGTCGGGTCGGGGGGGGGAGCGGGTCTCGGTCGGGGCGGTGGGGGGGGGGGAGAGCGGGTGTCGGGTCGGGGGGGGGAGCGGGTCTCGGTCGGGGCGGTGGGGGGGGGGAGAGCGGGTGTCGGGTCGGGGGGGGGGGAGCGGGTTTCGGGGCGGGGGGGGGTGGGGGAGAGCGGGTCTCGGTCGGGGCGGTGGGGGGGGGGGGAGAGCGGGTGTCGGGGCGGGGGGGGGGGGGGGAGAGCGGGTGTCGGGTCGGGGGGGGGAGAGCGGGTGTCGGGTCGGGGGGGGGGGAGCGGGTTTCGGGGCGGGGGGGGTGGGGGAGAGCGGGTCTCGGTCGGGGCGGGGGGGGGGGGGGGAGAGCGGGTCTCGGTCGGGGCGGTGGGGGGGGGGGGAGAGCGGGTGTCGGGGCGGGGGGGGGGGGGGGAGAGCGGGTGTCGGGTCGGGGGGGGGAGAGCGGGTGTCGGGTCGGGGGGGGGAGAGCGGGTGTCGGGTCGGGGGGGGGGGGGGAGAGCGGGTGTCGGGTCGGGGGGGGGAGAGCGGGTGTCGGGTCGGGGGGGGGGGGGGAGAGCGGGTGTCGGGTCGGGGCGGGGGGGGAGCGGGTCTCGGGGCGGGGGGGGTGGGGGAGAGCGGGTCTCGGTCGGGGCGGTGGGGGGGGGGGGAGAGCGGGTGTCGGGGCGGGGGGGGGGGGGGGAGAGCGGGTGTCGGGTCGGGGGGGGGAGCGGGTCTCGGTCGGGGCGGTGGGGGGGGGGGAGAGCGGGTGTCGGGTCGGGGGGGGGAGCGGGTCTCGGTCGGGGCGGTGGGGGGGGGGAGAGCGGGTGTCGGGTCGGGGGGGGGGGAGCGGGTTTCGGGGCGGGGGGGGTGGGGGAGAGCGGGTCTCGGTCGGGGCGGTGGGGGGGGGGGGAGAGCGGGTGTCGGGTCGGGGGGGGCAGCAGGTGTCGGGTCGGGGGGGGGAGCGGGTCTCGGTCGGGGCGGTGGGGGGGGGGGGAGAGCGGGTGTCGGGTCGGGGGGGGGCAGCGGGTCTCGGGGCGGGGGGGGTGGGGGAGAGCGGGTCTCGGTCGGGGCGGTGGGGGGGGGGGAGAGCGGGTGTCGGGTCGGGGGGGGCAGCAGGTGTCGGGTCGGGGGGGGGAGCGGGTCTCGGTCGGGGCGGGGTGGGGGGGGGAGCGGGTGTCGGGTCGGGGGGGGGGAGCGGGTCTCGGGGCGGGGCGGGGTGGGGGGGGGGAGCGGGTCTCGGTCGGGGCGGGGTGGGGGGGGGAGCGGGTCTCGGGGCGGGGCGGGGTGGGGGGGGGGAGCGGGTCTCGGGGCGGGGCGGGGTGGGGGGGGGGGAGCGGGTCTCGGGGCGGGGCGGGGTGGGGGGGGGGAGCGGGTCTCGGTCGGGGCGGGGTGGGGGGGGGAGCGGGTCTCGGTCGGGGCGGGGTGGGGGGGGGAGCGGGTCTCGGTCGGGGCGGGGTGGGGGGGGGAGCGGGTCTCGGTCGGGGCGGGGTGGGGGGGGGAGCGGGTCTCGGTCGGGGCGGGGTGGGGGGGGGGGGGGAGAGCGGGTGTCGGGTCGGGGCGGGGGGGGGCGCGGGTCTCGGGGCGGGGTGGGGGGGCAGGGGGGAGCGAGTGTCGGGTCTGGTCGGGGGGGGGGGGAGCAGGAGCTGGCCGTGGGAGGAGCCTCATTCACGCAGCCCCAGTGAGGCCATTGGGCCAGGGCTAGGGGCTGTGTGCTTCGGGCCCCTCCCACACAGTTCGGCGCCTGGAGCTACTGCACATGCGTGCCGACTGTAGCGCGCATGTGCAGAGGTGGCACTGTTTTCAGCGCCGGGACCTGGCTCCGCCCCCCCCCCCCCACAGCTCGTGCCGGCTGCACCGAGTGCCACAGGACCTGTAAGTCGGTGGAGAATACCGAGGATTTTTTTAGGCGCCGTTTTAGGCGTGAAAAACGTGCGCCCAGCTCGGAGGGGCGCCCGTTTTTTTTTGTGGAAACTTGGGCCCAATGTTTCTATAGCCTCTTAATTATCCACGACTGGGATGCCTTTAGTGTCTTCGCGAAGACAAATACAAAATATTTGTTCAACGTCTCTGCAATTTCCTTGTTTTCCATTATTAATTCCCCAGCTTCATCCTCTAAGGGACCACCGTTTACTTTAACTACTCTCTTCCTTTTTATATACCTGTAGAAACTCTTGCCGTCTGTTTTTATATTGCTAGTTTACTTTCATAATCTATTTTCTCCCGCTTTATTATTTTTTTAGTCATCCTTTGCTGGTTTCTAAAAATTTCCCAATCTTCAACGTTGTATGCCTTTGTTTTCAATTTGATACCATCCTTAACTTCCTTCATTAGCCACAGCTGGTTCATCCTTCTCGTCATCTTTCTCAGTGGAATATATCTTTATTGAGAATTATGGAATATCTCGTTAAATGTCTTCCACTGCTTATAAGAACATCAGAAATAGGAGCAGGAGTCGGCCATTCGGCCCCTCGAGCCTGCTCCGCCATTCAATACGATCATGGCTGATCCAATCACGGACTCAGGTCCACTTCCCCGCCCGTTCCCCATAACCCCTTAATCCCTTATCGGTTAAGATACTGTCTATCGCTGTCTTAAATATATTCAATGACCCAGCCTCCACAGCTCTCTGGGGCAGCGAATTCCACAGATTTACAACCCGCTGAGAGAAGAAATTTCTCCTCATCTCAGTTTTAAATGGGCGGCCCCTTATTCTAAGATCATGCCCCCTAGTTCTAGTCTTCCCCCATCAGTGGAAACATCCTCTCTGCATCCACCTTGTCAAGCCCTTTAATCTATTGTTAGATCTCGTAATTTTCAATAAGCTGCGAACTCCGGTGATAGATTTAAAGTAACTTTATTCTGGCAGCGACAACAAACTGCTGGCTTTATGCCAGGTTCTTTGTCCTTCTATGACACATGGCAAAAGATGGCTGTATTTATACCCGGATCAATTTACAGTAGTGAGCTCACCTCCTTTGACCTTATTGGCTCAATTGATGTGTTGTTAGCCCATAATTGGCTCGCTGCCAAAAGTCCTGAAATGTAATGCTTGAGTTACATCTCAATGCAATGTGCTGACTCTCACGTAGGCAGGGGTCTGTGTTTTCTCAACTTCGCAGCCTGTTTGAATTCTCTATCATCTATTTCCCCAGTCCACTTTAGCCAACCCTGCCTTCATACCTGTGTAATTGCCTTTATTTAGGTTTAAGACACTAGTTTCAGACCTAGCTTTCTCCCCCTCAAACTGAATGTGAAATTCTATCATGCTATGATCATTCTTCCCTAGAGGATCCTTTACTATGAGATCATTAACTAATCCTGTCTCATTACACATTGCCAGATCTAGAATAGTCTGTCCCCTGGTTGGTTCCACAACATCTTGTTCTGAGAAACTGTCACAGATACACTCTATGAACCCATCCTCAAGGCTACCTTGGCCAATTTGATTTGTCCAATCTATATGAAGAATAAAGTCACCCACGGTTATTGCAGTACTTCTCTTACAAGGCTCCATTATTTCTTGATTTATACTCTGTCCGACAATGTAGCTTCTGTTTGGAGACCTATAGACTCCGCCCACCAGTAACTTATTTCCCTTGTTATTTATTATCTCCACCCAAACTGATTCCACATCTTGATCTTCTGAACCAATATCGTTTCTCACTGCTACCCTGATCCCACCCTTTATTAGACACATTAGAAAATGGGTGCAGGAGCAGGCCATTCGGCCGTTCGAGCCTGCACCACCATTCAATAAGATCATGGCTGATCATTCCCTCAGTACCCCTTTCCTGCTTTCGCTCCATACCCCTTGATCCCCTTGGCTGTAAGGGCAATATCTAACTCCCTGTTGAATATAACCAATGAACTGGCATCAACAACTCTCTGCAGCAGGGAATTCCACAGGTTAACAACTCTCTGAGTGAAGAAGTTTCTCCTCATCGCAGTCCTAAATGGCCTACCCCTTATCCTAAGACTATGTCCCCTGGTTCTGGACTTCCCCAACATCGGGAACATTCTTCCTGCATCTAACCTGTCCAGTCCCGTCAGAATCTTATACGTTTCTATGAGATCCCCTCTCATCTTTCTAAACTCCAGTGAATAAAAGCCCAGTTGATCCAGTCTCTCATCATATGACAGTCCAGCCATCCCTGGAATTAGTCTGGTGAACCTTTGCTGCACTCCCTCAATAGCAAGAATGTCCTTCCTCAGATTAGGAGACCAAAACCACAATATTCCAGGTGAGGCCTCACCAAGGCCCTGTACAACGGCAGTAAGACCTCCCTGCTCCTTTACTCAAATCCCCTCGCTATGAAGACCAACATACCATTTGCCTTCCTCACCACTGACTGTACCTGCAAGCCAACCTTCAATGACTGATGAACCATAGCACCCAGGTCTCATTGCACCTCCCCTTTTCCTAATCTGCCGCCATTCAGATAATATTCTGCCTTCGTGTTTTTGCCCCTAAAATGGATAACCTCACATTTATCCACATTATACTGCATCTGCCCTGCATTTGCCCACTCACCTAACCTGTCCAAGTCATCCAGCAGCCTCTTAGCATCCCCCTCACAGCTCACACCGCCACCCAGCTTAGTGTCATCTGCAAACTTGGAGATATTACACTCAATTCCTTCATCCAAATCATTAATGTATATTGTAAATAGCTGGGGTCCCAGCATTGAGCCCTGCGGCACTCCACTAGACACTGCCTACCATTCTGAAAAGGACCCATTTATCCCGACTCTCTGCTTCCTGTCTGCGAACCAGTTCTCTATCCACGTCAGTACATTACCCCCAATACCATGCGCTTTGATTTTGCACATCAATCTCTTGTGCGGGACCTTGTCAAAAGTCTTAAGTCCAAATACACCACATCCACTAGTTCTCCCTTGTCTACTCTGCTAGTTACATCCTCAAAAAATTCCAGAAAATTCATCAAGCATGATTTCCCTTTCATAAATCCATGCTGACTTGGACCGATCCTGTCACTGCTTTCCAAATGCGCTGCTATTTCATCCTTAATGATTGATTCCAACATTTTCCACACTACTGATGTCAAGCTAACCGGTCTATAATTATCCATTTTCTCTCTCCCTCCTTTTTTAAAAAGTGGTGTTACATTAGCTACCCTCCAGCCCATAGGAACTGATCCAGAGTCGATAGACTGTTGGAAAATGATCACCAATGCAGCCACTATTTCTAGGGCCACTTCCTTAAGTACTCTGGGATGCAGACTATCAGGCCCTGGGGATTTATCGGCCTTCAATCCCATCAATTTCCCGAACACAATTTTCCGCCTAATAAGGATATCCTTCAGTTCCTTCTTCTCACTTGACCCTCGGTCCCCTAGTACATTCGGAAGGTTATTTGTGTCTTCCTTCGTGAAGACAGAACCAAAGTATTTGTTCAATTGGTCTGCCATTTCTTTGTTCCCCATTATAAATTCACCTGAATCCGACTGCAAGGGACCTACGTTTGTCTTCACTAATCTTTTTCTCCTCACATATTTATAGAAGCTTTTGCAGTCAGTTTTTATATTCCCTGCAAGCTTCCCCTCATACTCTATTTTCCCCCTCCTAATTAAACCCTTTGTCCTCCTCTGTTGAATTCTAAATTTCTCGCAGTCCTCAGGTTTGTTGCTTTTTCTGGCCAATTTGTATGTCTCTTCCTTGGTTTTAACACTTTCCTTAATTTCCCTTGTTAGCCACGGTTGAGCCACCTTCCCCGTTTTATTTTTACTCCAGACAGGGATGTACAATTGCTGAAGTTCATCAATGTGATCTTTAAATGTTTGCCATTGCCTATCCACCGTCAACCCTTTAAGTATCATTTGCCAGTCTATTCTAGCCAATTCACGTCTCATACCATCGAAGTTACCTTTCTTTAAGTTCAGGACCCTAGTCTCTGAATTAACTGTGTCACTATCCATCTTAATAAAGAATTCTACCATATTATGGTCACTCTTCCCCAAGGGGCCTCGCACAACAAGATTGCTAATTAGTCCCTTCTCATTACACATCACCCAGTCTAGGATGGCCAGCTCTCTAGTTGGTTCCTCGATATATTGGTCGAGAAAACCATCCCTAATACACTCCAGGAAATCCCCCTCCACCGTATTGATACCAGTTTGGTTAGCCCAATCAATATGTAGATTAAAGTCGCCCATGATAACTGCTGTTATTGCACAAATCTCTTATTTCTTGTTTGATGCTGTCCCCAACCTCACTACTACTGTTTGGTGGTCTGTACACAATTCCCTCTCGCGTTTTCTGCCCTTTGGTATTCCGCAGCTCCACCCATACCGATTCCACATCATCCAGGCTAATGTCCTTCTTTACTTATTGCATTAATTTCCTCTTTAACCAGCAACATCGCCTTCTTTTCTTCTCTGCCTATCCTTCCTAAATGTTGAATACCCCTGGATGTTGAGTTCCCAGCCTTGGTCACCCTGGAGCCATGTCTCCGTGATGCCAATTACATCATATCCGTTAACTGCTGTCGTCCACCTTATTCCGAATACTCCTCGCATTGAGGCACAGAGCCTTCAGGCTTGTCTTTTGAACACACTGTGCCCCTTTAGAATTTTTCTGTAATGTGGCCCTTTTTGTTTTTTGCCTTGGGTTTCTCTGCCCTCCACTTTTACTATTCTCCTTTCTATCTTTTGCTTCTGCCTCCATTTTACTTCCCTCTGTCTCCCTGCATAGGTTCCCATCCCCCTGCCATATTAGTTTAACTCCTCCCCAACAGCACTAGCAAACACTCCCCCTGGGACATTGGTTCCGGTCCTGCCCAGGTGCAGACCGTCCGGTTTGTACTGGTCCCACCTCCCCCGGACCGGTTCCAATGTCCCAGGAATTTGAATCCCTCCCATTTGCACCACTGCTCAAGCCACGTATTCATCTGAGCTATCCTGCAATTCCTACTCTGACTAGCACGTGGCACTGGTAGCAATCCGGAGATTACTACTTTTGAGGTCCTACTTTTTAATTTAGCTCCTAGCTCCCTAAGTTCGTCTTGTAGGACCTCATCCCATTTTTTTACCAATATCGTTGGTACCTATGTGCACCACGACAACTGGCTGTTCACCCTCCCTTTTCAGAATGTCCTGCACCCGCTCCGAGACATCCTTGACCCTTGCACCAGGGAGGCAACATACCATCCTGGAGTCTCGGTTGCGGCCGCAGAAACGCCTATCCATTCCCCTTACAATCGATTCCCCTTACAATCGAATCCCCTATCACTATCGCTCTCCCACTCTTTTTCCTGCCCTCCTGTGCAGCAGAGCCAGCCAAGGTGCCATGAACCTGGCTGCTGCTGCCCTCCCCTGATGTGTCTTCCCCCTCAACAGTACCCAAAGTGGTGTATCTGTTTTGCAGGGGGATGACCGCAGGAGACCCCTGCACTACCTTCCTTGCACTGCTCTTCCTGTTGGTCACCCATTCCCTATCTGACTGTGTACCCTTTACCTGCGGTAAGACCAACTCGCTAAACGTGCTATTCACGTCATTCTCAGCATCGTGCATGCTCCAGAGTACATCCACCCGCAGCTCCAATGTCGCAATGCGGTCTGTCAGGAGCTGGAGGCGGATGCACTTCCCATGCACATAGTCGTCAGGGACACCAGAATCGCCCCTGACTTCCCACATAGTACAGGAGGAGCATAACACGTGTCTGAGCTCTCCTGCCATGACTTAACCCTTAGATAAACTTAATTTGGCAACAACAGAGCTACCCCCACCTCCTTTTCCTTTCTGTCTGTCCTTCCCAAATTGCTCATACCCCCTGAATATTCAGTTCCCAGCCTTGGTCACCTTGCAGCCATGTCTCTCCAGATCATACCCATTTGTATCTATTTGCGCCGTCAACCCATCGATCTTGTTACGAATGCTGCGTGCATTCAGATAAACAGCTTTTAATTTTGTCTTTTTACCATTTTTCCTGCACGGTTGTCGCGTCCTTTCTCTTTAACTTTCTTAATTTTCCCTCACTTCAACCCGCGCCCCTCACCCAATATTTAACTTAGAGCCCCGTTTACAGCCCTAGTCAGTCAGTTCACCAGGACACTGGTCCCAGCCCGGTTTAGGTGAATCCCGCCCCAACACGAACAGCTCCCACTTACCCCAGTACTGGTGTCAGTGTCCCATGCATCAAAACCCGTTTCTCCCACACACCAATCTTTGAGCCATGCGTTTACCTCTCTGCTCTTGCTGGCCCTCTGCCAATTTGCTTGTGGCTCGGGTACTAATCGAGATTATTACCTTTTTTGGTTCTACTTTTTAATTTAGCCCCTAGTTGCTCGCACTCCCTCAGTTGTAAAACCTCTTTGTCCAATCTATATCGTTGGTACCCACCTGGACCACGACAACTGGATCTTCCCCCTTCCACTCGAGTTCCTCTCCAGCCCAGAGGCGATGCCCTTAACCCTGGCACCGGGGCAGGTTAACACAGCCTTCGGGACTCGCGCTCCCGGCTGCAGAGAACCGGATCTATCCCCCTAATACTGTCCCCTACCACTACCAACATTTCTTTTTGCTCCCCGCACTGTACCACGGTGCTGAATCTCGAACCTGTTGGACAAGAGCAAGGGCTGAGGCTCTTCCATCACTACATCCTGAGTCCCCGTACCTTCCTCACTCGTCGTCACACCCTCCTGTCCCTGACCACGGAGCAAATTTGAATGAATTAATCTAAGGGGTGTGACTGCCTTCTGGAGCGCCGTGTCCAGGTAACTCTTCCCCCCTCCCTGATGTATCAGCGTTCGAAGCTCGGACCCCAGCTCATCATCATCAGAGCTGAGCTTCCTCGAGCTGCAGACACTTGCCATCGGTCACCCAGCTTCCCACGTGCTACAGCTCGCAACACGTCGCCTGCCCTGCCTTCTCAGAGCCTCCCTGATAAAGTGCCACATCCCCCACCGACAACCTGGGAGTCCCTGGGCCCAAAGACCAGTCCCGCCCTCAGTGGAGGAAGTGTATCCGGGAGGGCGCTGAGCACCTCGGGTCTCGTCGCCGAGAGCGCGCAGAAAGCAAGCGCAGGCAGCGGAAGGAGCGTGCGGCAAACCAGTCCCACCCTCCCCTTCCCTCAACCACTGTCTGTCCCACCTGTGACAGGGACTGTGGCTCTCGTATTGGACTGTTCAGCCACCTGAGAACTCACTGTTAGAGTGGAGGCAAGTCTTCCTCGACTCCGAGGGACTGCCTGTGATTTATTTAACGAATTAGGTATTCAAGTTTTGAAATATCACTCAATAGTCTATTTATAGTTTTTAATCCAGGAAATAATCTTGTTTAATTTATTAAATGATTTAGATCTTCACTGTAACTTAGCCCACTGTCCTAATTTAACTCTATTTGTTTATTTTATATATAATCCAAGCAGTACCTTTTATCCTCACAGAATTCCACACTCACCAAACTCCTTTGTGCTCTGGTGAAATCTGCTTGCGCTGATACTCTTCCGATTAATTTACTGACCCTGATTGAACGTTTTAATTTCCCAGCTCTTACTTCAAACCAATGCCCTAGTTTAAGAGAGAGAAAAAAGAAGGTTCACTCGGTTGATTCCGGGGATGAGGGGGTTGACTTACGAGGAAAGGTTGAGGAGGTTGGGCCTCTACTCATTGGAATTCAGAAGAATGAGAGGTGATCTTATCGAAACGTGTAAGATTATGAGGGGGCTTGACAAGGTGGATTTGGAGAGGATGTTTCCACTGATGGGGGAGACTAGAACTAGGGGCATGATCTTAGAATAAGGGGCCGCCCATTTAAAACTGAGATGAGGAATTTTTTCTCTCAGGGTTGTAAAACTGTGGAATTCGCTGCCTCAGAGAGCTGTGGAGGCCGGGACATTGAATAAATTTAAGACAGAGCGAGAGAGCTTCTTAACCGATAAGGGATTAAGGGGTTATGGGAAGCGGGCAGGGAAGTGGACCTGAGTCCATGATCGGATCAGCCATGATCTTATTAAATGGCGGAGCAGGCTCGAGGGACCGTATAAGAGGAAGCTTGCTGGGAACATAAAAACTGATTGCAAAAATTTCTATAAGATATGTGAAGAGAAAAAGATTAGTGAAGACAAACGTAGGTCCCTTGCAGTCAGATTCAGGTGAATTTATAATGGGGAACAAAGAAATGGCAGACCAGTTGAACAAATACTTTGGTTCTGTCTTCACGAAGGAAGACACAAATAACCTTCCAGAAGTACGAGGGGTCCGAGGGTCTAGCGAGAAGGAGGAACTGAAGGTAATCCTAATTCGGTGGGAAATTGTGGTAGAGAAATTGATGGGATTGAAGGCCGATAAATCCCCGGGGCCTGATAGTCTGCATCCCATCGTACTTAAGGAAGTGGCCCAAGAAATAGTGGATGCATTGGTGATCATTTTCCAACAGTCTATTGACTCTGGATCAGTTCCTATGGACTGGAGGGTAGCTAATGTAACCCCACTTCTTAAAAAAGGAGGGAGAGAGAAAATGGATAATTATAGACCGGTTAGCCTGACATCAGTAGTGGGGAAAATGTTGGAATCAATTATTAAGGATGAAATAGCAGCGCATTTGGAAAGTAGTGACAGGATCGGTCCAAGTCAGCATGGATTTATGAAAGAGAAATCATGCTTGACAAATCTTCTGGAATTTTTTGAGGATGTAACTAGTAGAGTGGACAAGGGAGAACCAGTGGAAGTGGTGTATTTGGACTTTCAAAAGGCTTTTGACAAGGTCCCACACAAGAGATTGGTGTGCAAAATTAAAGCACATGGTATTGGGGGTAATGTACTGACGTGGATAGAGAACTGGTTGGCAGACAGGAAGCAGAGAGTCTGGATAAACGGGTCCTTTGCAGAATGGCAGGCAGTGACTAGTGGGGTACCGCAGGGTTCAGTGCTGGGACCCCAGCTATTTACAATATACATTAATGATTTAGATGAAGGAATTGAGTGTAATATCTCCAAGTTTGCAGGTGACACTAAGCTGGGTGGCAGTGTGAGCTGTGAGGAGGATGCTAAGAGGCTGCAGGGTGACTTGGACAGGTTAGGTGAGTGGGCAAATGCATGGCAGATGCAGTATAATGTGGATAAAAACACGGAGGCAGAGTATATCTGAATGGCGGCAGATTAGGAAAAGGGGAGGTGCAACGAGACCTGGGTGTCATGGTACATCAGTCATTGAAATTTGGCATGCAGGTACAGCAGGCGGTGAAGAAGGCAAATGGTATGTTGGTCTTCACAGCTAGGGGATTTGAGTATAGGAGCAGGGAGGTCTTACTGCAGTTGTACAGGGTCTTGGTGAGGCCTCACCTGGAATATTGTGTTCAGTTTTGGTCTCCTAATCTGAGGAAGGACGTTCTTGCTATTGAGGGAGTGCAGCGAAGGTTCACCAGACTGATTCCCGGGATGGCAGGACTGACATATGAGGAGAGACTGGATGGACTGGGCCTGTATTCACTGGAGTTTAGAAGGATGAGAGGGGATCTCATAGAAACATATAAGATTCTGACGGAACTGGACAGGTTAGATGCAGGAAGAATGTTCCCGACGTTGGGGAAGTCCAGAACCAGGGGAGACAGTCTAAGGATAAGGGTTAGGCCATTTAGGACCGAGATGAGGAGAAACTGCTTCACTCAGAAGTTGTGAACCTGTGGAATTCCCTACCGCAGAGAGTTGTTGAGGCCAGTTTATTGGATATATTCAAGAGGGAGTTAGATGTGGTCCTTACGGCTAAAGGGATCAAGGGGTATGGAGAGAAAGCAGGAATGGGGTACTGAGGTGAATGATCAGCCATGATCTTATTGAATGGTGGTGCAGGCTCGAAGGGCCGAATGGCCTACTCCTGCATCTATTTTCGATGTTTCAACTGGCATCAACAACTCTCTGCGATAGACAATTCCACAAGCTAACAACTTCTGAGTGAAGCAGTTTCTCCTCATCTCGGTCCTAAATGGCTTACCCCTTATCCTTAGACTGTGTCCCCTGGTTCTGGACTTCCCCAACATCGGGAACATTCTTCCTGCATCTAACCTGTCCAGTCCCGTCAGAATTTTATGTTTCAATGAGATCCCCTCTCATCCTTCTAAACTCCAGTGAATAAAGGCCCAGTCGATCCAGTCTCTCCTCATATGTTCAGTCCTGCCATCCCGGGAATCAGTCTGGTGAACCTTCGCTGCACTCACTCAATAGCAAGAATGTCCTTCCTCAAGTTAGGAGACCAAAACTGAACACAATATTCCAGGTGAGGCCTCACCAAGGCCCTGTACAACTGCAGTAAGACCTCCCTGCTCCTTTCCTCGAAACCCCTAGCTATGAAGGCCAACATACCATTTGCCGCCTTCACCGCCTGCTGTACCTGCATGCCAACTTTCAATGACTGATGTACCATGACACCCAGGTCTCGTTGCACCTCCCCTTTTCCTAATCTGTCACCATTCAGATAATATTCTGCCTTCCTGTTTTTGCCACCAAAGTGGATAACCTCACATTTATCCACATTATACTGCATCTGCCATGCATTTGCCCACTCACCTAACCTGTCCAAGTCACCCTACAGCCTCTTAGCATCCTCCTCACAGCTCACACTGCCACCCATCTTAGTGCCATCTGCAAACTTGGAGATAATATATTCAATTCCTTTGTCCAAATCATTACTATATATTATAAATAGCTGGGGTCCCAGCACTGAGCCCTGCGGTACCCCACTAGTCACAGCCTGCCATTCTGAAAAAGACCCGTTTATTCCCACTCTTTGCTTCCTGTCTGCCAACCAGTTCTCTATCCACATCAGTACATTACCCCCAATACCATGTGCTTTAATTTTGCACACTAATCTCTTGTGTGGGACCTTGTCAAAAGCCTTTTGAAAGTCCAAATACACCACATCCACTGGTTCTCCCTTGTCCGCTCTACTAGTTACATCCTCAAAAAATTCCAGAAGATTTGTCAAGCATGATTTCCCTTTCATAAATCCATGCTGACTTGGACCGATCCTCTCACTGCTTTCCAAATGCGCTGCTATTACACCTTTAATAATTGATTCCAACATTTTCCCCACTACCGATGTCAGGCTGACCGGTCTATAATTCCTTGTTTTCTCTCTTCCTCCTTTTTTAAAAAGTGGTGTTACATTAGCTACCCTCCAGTCCATAGGAACTGATCCAGAGTCGATAGACTGTTGGAAAATGACCACCAATGCATCCACTATTTCTCGGGCCACTTCCTTAAGTACTCTGGGCTGCAGACTATCAGGACAGTTAGTAACTGTGATTTTGCCGTAATAGTCCCCGGTGGTTTCATTGTCCCTCTGTGATTTCACTGTGTGATAATCGCTGGTGGTTTAATCGCCTCCCCCCCCCCCCCGTGTTTTTTGCAGGAATTAATTCGGCAGAAGATCGAGAAGAAGCTGAAGGTGCAGAAAGAACAGATGGTGACGGAGGAGAGATCTGCGCTGAAGATTACCACCGCCTTGGATCGCTTCAACAAATAATTTCCTTTGATTGCTGCGATGCTCGGGGGGGCGGTGGGGTGGAGACACGCAGTGTGTACTGCCCCCTCTCCCCACCGCCAGAGCCTCGTGGGTCGGGCCAGTGTGCCCTGAACTGACGTCGGACACGGACACGTACACACGAGGAGACTTCAGGCTCTCTATTCCAGCCACCTTCCACCCGGCCCCAGCACAAGGCCTCAACCAGTAAGCTATATGCTGTTGATTTTCGGAGACAAATATTGATCAATCATTTTTGGGGCATTTCAGGAGTACCAAATAAATTTTTGCATTTATTTAAAAAAAAAAATGGCACCTCCTGTGTAAGGCCTAAACCTTCCGCGCCTGTTTTTCCTGTTGAATTTATTGACACCTTTTACCTTGCTTTTCTCTTCGCACTGTAATTCGCTTGGGTCATCAAGGATCATACTGCACAGAAGGAGGGCATTTGGCCCGTCGTGACAGGGTCAGCTGTCTGACCGAGGGGTTCAATATCGTCACACACCCCAGCTTTCCCTGCCCCCCCCGGTAAACCTGCAAATTAATCCTCTTCAAGTCCGTGTCCAATTGCCTTTTGAAAGTTCCAATGTAATCCGCTTCATAAGAAATAGGATCGTTTCAATGACATCTCCCCTCGTTCATAAGGACATAAGAAACAGGAGCAGGAGCCGGCCATTCGGCCCCTCGAGCCTGCTCCGCCATTTAATACGATCATGGCTGATCCGATCATGGACTCAGCTCCACTTCCCCGCCCGCTCCCCATAACCCTTCACTCCCTTATCGCTCAAAAATCTGTCTATCTCCGCCTTAAATATATTCAATGACCCAGCCTCCGCAGCTCTCTGGGGCAGAGAATTCCACAGATTTACAACCCTCTGAGAAGAAATTCCTCCTCATCTCAGTTTTAAATGGATGGCCCCTTATTCTGACACTATGCCCTCTAGTTCTAGATTCCCCCATCAGTGGAAACATCCTCTCTGCATCTGCCCTATCACAATCTTATGCATTTCAATAAGATCACCTCTCATTCTTCTAAACTCCAATGAGAAGGTTCACTCGGTTGATTCCGGGGATGAGGGGGTTGACTTATGAGGAAAGGTTGAGAAGGTTGGGCCTCTACTCATTGGAATTCAGAAGAATGAGAGGTGATCTTATCGAAACGTATCAGATTATGAGGGGGGCTCGACAAGGTGGATGTAGAGAGGATGTTCCCACTGATGGGGGATACTAGAACTAGGGGCATGGTCTTAGAATAAGGGGCCGCCCATTTAAAACTGAGATGAGGAGGAATTTCTTCTCTCAGAGGGTTGTAAATCTGTGGAATTCTCTGCCCCAGAGAGCTGTGGAGGCTGGGTCATTGAATATATTTAAGACAGAGATAGACAGTTTCTTAAACGATAAGGGGTTATGGGGAGCGGGCAGGGAAGTGGAACTGAGTCCATGATCGGATCAGCTGTCATCATCAAAGGCAGTCCCTCGGAATCGAGGAAGACTTGCTTCCACTCCTAAAGTGAGTTCTTTGGCTGAACAGTCCGATACGAGAGCCACAGACCCTGTCACAGGTGGGACAGACATTTGTTGAGGGAAGGGGTGGGTGGGACTGGTTTGCCGCACGCTCCTTCCGCTGCCTGCGCCTAACCTCTTCGTGCTCTTTGCGTTGAGACTCGGAAGAGCTCAACCCCCTCCCGGATGCACTTTCTCCACCTCGGGCGGTCTGCGGTCAGTGGTGATGTCGCACTTTACCACGGAGGCTTTGAGGGTGGTCTTGATCACGTTTCCATTGCCCACCTTTGGCTTGTTTACCATGAAGGAGCTCTACATAAAGCATTTGCTTTGGGAGTCTCGAGTCTGGCATGCGGACAATGTGGCCTGCCCAGCAGAGCTGGTCGAGTGTGGTCAGTGCTTCGATGCTGGGGATGTTGGCCTGGTCGAGGACGCTAACGTTGGTGCGTCTGTCCTCCCAGGGACTTGCAGGATCTTGCGGAGACATCGTGGGTGATATTTCTCTAGCGACTTGAGGTGTCTACTGTACATGGTCCATGTCTCTGAGCCACACAGGAGGGCGGGTATCACTACAGCCCTGTAGACCATGAGCTTGGTGGTGGATTTGAGGGCCTGGTCTTCGAACTCTCTTTTCCTCAGGCGACCGAAGGCTGCACTGGCGCACTGGAGGCGGTGTTAGATCTCCGTATCAATGTCTGCTCTTGTTGATGAGAGGCTCCCGAGAATGATCTTATTGAATGGCGGAGCAGGCTCGAGGGGCCCTATGGCCTACTCCTGCTCCTATTTCTTATGAGTACAGGCCCAACCGACTCAACCTTTCTTCATAAGACAACCCCCCTCATCTCAGGAATCAACCGAGTGAACCTTCTCTGAACTGCCTCCAATGCAAGTGTATCCTTTCGTAAATACGGAGACCAAAACCGCACGCAGTACTCCAGGTGTGGCCTCACCAACACTTGCAGCAGGACTTCCCGACTTTTGTACTCCCCTTAATCTCTGCTCTAAGGAGAACGGCCCAATCTCTCCACCGAACTGAAGTTTCTCATCCCCTGGTATCATCCTGATACAGCTCCCCGGCAGCCTCTCGAGGGCCTTGACATACTTCTGCAAGAGTCAGCTTCACTGTCCAGCATTCCGTGAATTAATATATTTTTCAAAAAGGACAGGGATCGAATTGTGGCTCAGGGCAGGGGTGCTGATCCAGGCTGATCAGGGGAGCTGGGTGAGATTTGGTTGTATAATGCGGAAGGAAAGACAGAGTGCGTATACATCGACGCAGCACAGATCTCACCTCTGTCCCCTGCTACCATCTCTTCAACATAATCTGTGGATCAGTGAACTGAACGATGGAGAAGCTAGTTAAATGTAAATTCCCCCCCCCCGCCCCGGCTCGATAATCAGCTGCACACCCAGAGGACCAGCGACAATCGACCATACCCAGGGCACAGCTCATTCACGAGGTTGTGGGTTCAATTCCCACTCCAGAGCACGCAGATCCAGGCCGACACTCCAGGGCAGTACTGAGGGAGTTCCGCACTGCGCTGTCGGAGGGGCAGTACTGAGGGAGTGCTGCACTGTCGGAGGGGCAGTACTGAGGGAGCGCCGCACTGCGCTGTCGGAGGGGCAGTACTGAGGGAGTGCTGCACTGTCGGAGGGGCAGTACTGAGGGAGTGCTGCACTGTCGGAGGGGCAATACTGAGGGAGCGCCGCACTGTCGGAGGGGCAGTACTGAGGGAGTGCTGCACTGTCGGAGGGGCAGTACTGAGGGAGCGCCATACTGTCGGAGGGGCAGCACTGAGGGAGCGCCGCACTGTCGGAGGGGCAGTACTGAGGGAGTGCTGCACTGTCGGAGGGGCAATACTGAGGGAGCGCCGCACTGTCGGAGGGGCAGTACTGAGGGAGTGCTGCACTGTCGGAGGGGCAGTACTGAGGGAGCGCCATACTGTCGGAGGGGCAGTACTGAGGGAGTGCCGCACTGTCGGAGGGGCAATACTGAGGGAGCGCCGCACTGTCGGAGGGGCGGTACTGAGGGAGTGCAACACAGTTGGGGAAGTACTGAGGGAGTGCTGCACTGTCGGAGGGGCAGTACTGAGGGAGCGCTGCACTGTCGGAGGGGGCAGTACTGAGGGAGCGCTGCACTGTCGGAGGGGCAGTACTGAGGGGGGACAGTACTGTCGGAGGGGGCAGTACTGAGGGAGCGCTGCACTGTCGGAGGGGGCAGTACTGAGGGAGCGCTGCACTGTCGGAGGGGCAGTACTGAGGGGGGACAGTACTGTCGGAGGGGGCAGTACTGAGGGAGCGCTGCACTGTCGGAGGGGCAGTACTGAGGGGGGGCAGTACTGAGGGAGTGCCGCACTGCTGGAAGTGAGATGAGACGTTAAACCGAAGCCCCATCTGCTTTCTCAGGTGGACGTAAATATCCCATGGCACTATTTCATAGAAGAGCAGGGGAGTTGTCCCCGGCCAATATCTATCCCTCAATCAACATCACATTAAAAGAAAGCAGATTATCTGATCGTGATCACATTGCTGTGTGTGGGAGCTTGCTGTGCGCAAATTAGCTGCCACATTTCCTACATTACAACAGTGACTACACTCCAAAAGTACTTCATTGGCTGTAAAGGAGGTTGGGATTCCCTGAGAAACATAGAAAATAGGTGCAGGAGCAGGCCATTCGGCCCTTCGAGCCTGCACCCCCATTCAATAAGATCATGGCTGATCATTCAACTTCAGTACCCCATTTTTATGAAATGTTGCTGAATAGCTTTTTTCATTGAACTTGACTCATCGATTTAAGAAACTATTTAAAGCCAAGAGGGCTCAACTTTGTGCTCCGTGTAAACCGTGGGGTCACAGAGAACAAAGCTCGGAGTGAAGTCCAGTCCGCAATGATTGGAAATGTGTCTTTGCAGCCCCCACAATGGCTGGGCTGGAACCAAGTAACCGAGCTTGGGAGATCTTTTTAAACTTCACTTCAACAAAGGGAAATTGTGTCCAGTCCCTCAGGACTTTGATCGAAGCTGAATTTTTTTTTGTTTAAATATAAGCCCTAGTTTAATCATTGTGGGGTGTGTCAATTCAGTTAATTCTCTCATATCACAGATGTGAGCTAACTTTCAGGAATGGCCTCCTCCTGTGTTCTTATCTCTCCGAGCTCGCTTATGTCCTTGGTTTCCCAGAGGTCTGAATGTCCCAACAAGTTGTATTTAAATAGCACCGTTAACGTAGCAAAATGTCCCAGGGCGCTTCACAGGAATGTTAGAAAGACAAAATAGGTACATTTGACAAAGCCACATTAGTTGTTACGGCAGGTGACCAAAAGCTGGGTCAAAGAGGGAGGTTTTAAGGAGCGTCTTGAAGGAGGGAGAGAGGCGGAGAGGTTTAGGGAGGGAGTTCCAGAGCTTGGGGCCCAGGCAGCTGAAGGCACGGCCACCGATGGTGGAGCGATTATAATCAGGGATGCTCAAGAGGGCAGAATTAGAGAGTGTAGACATCTCGCGGGGTTGTGGGGCTGGAGGAGGTTACAGAGATAGGGAGGGGTGTAGGGGCTGGAGGAGGTTACAGAGATAGGGAGGGGTGTAGGGGCTGGAGGAGGTTACAGAGATAGGGAGGGGTGTAGGGCTGGAGGAGATTACAGAGATAGGGAGGGAGTAGGGGCTAGAGGAGGTTACAGAGATAGGGAGGGGTGTAGGGCTGGAGGAGGTTACAGAGATAGGGAGGGGTGTAGGGCTGGGGGAGATTATAGAGCTAGCGAGGGATATAGGGGCTGGAGGAGATTAGAGATAGGGAGGGGCGAGGGCCATGGAGGCATCTGAATACAAGGATGAGAATTTTGAAATCGAGGTGTTGCTTAATCGGGAGCCGATGCAGGTCAGCGAACACGGGGTGATGGGTGAGTGGGACTAGGTGAGAGTTAGGACACGGGGCAGCGAGCACAGGGGGTGACGGGTGAGTGGGATTCAGTGCGAGTTAGGACACGGGGCAGCGAGCACAGGGGGTGACTGGTGAGTGGGACTCGGTGCGAGTTAGGACACGGGGCAGCGAGCACAGGGGGTGACGGGTGAGTGGGACTCGGTGCGAGTTAGGACACGGGGCAGCGAGCACAGGGGGTGACGGGTGAGTGGGACTCGGTGCTAGTTAGGACACGGGGCACAGGGGGTGATGGGTGAGTGGGATTCGGTGTGAGTTAGGACACGGGACACAGTGGGTGATGGGTGAGTGGGACTGGGTGCGAGTTAGGACACGGGGCAGCGAGCATAGGGGGTGATGGGTGACCGGGACTGGGTGCGAGTTAGGACACGGGGCAGTGAGCACAGGGGGTGATGGGTGAGCGGGACTGGGTGCGAGTTAGGACACGGGGCAGTGAGCACAGGGGGTGATGGGTGAGCGGGACTGGGTGTGAGTTAGGACACGGGGCAGTGAGCACAGGGGGTGATGGGTGAGTGGGACTCGGTGCGAGTTAGGACACGGGGCAGCGAGCACAGGGGGTGACGGGTGAGTGGGACTCGGTGCTAGTTAGGACACGGGGCACAGGGGGTGATGGGTGAGTGGGATTCGGTGTGAGTTAGGACACGGGACACAGTGGATGATGGGTGAGTGGGACTGGGTGCGAGTTAGGACACGGGGCAGCGAGCATAGGGGGTGATGGGTGACCGGGACTGGGTGCGAGTTAGGACACGGGGCAGTGAGCACAGGGGGTGATGGGTGAGCGGGACTGGGTGCGAGTTAGGACACGGAGCAGTGAGCACAGGGGGTGATGGGTGAGCGGGACTGGGTGTGAGTTAGGACACGGGGCAGTGAGCACAGGGGGTGATGGGTGACCGGGACTGGGTGCGAGTTAGGACACGGGGCAGTGAGCACAGGGGGTGATGGGTGAGCGGGACTCGGTGCGAGTTAGGACACGGGGCAGCCAAGTTTTGGACCACCTCTGGTTTCAGAGGCACGGATGAGGGTTTCAGTAGCGGATGAGCTAAGGCAGGGGAGGAGACGGGCGATATTACAGGAGGTGGAAAAAGGCAGTTTTAGTCATGCTGCACATATGTGGCCGGAAGCTAATTTCAGGGTCAAATGAGACACCTGGAAATTGCCAGAGCTATATATCACTAATAACATTCCTAACTAGTCTTGAGATTAAAAAGTTTGCTTAGTACGTAAACTGCTTTCTATTTGGTTTGAGTGCAAATAAATGCTGTTGTGAGATTAAGTGCGCAGCCTTGCATGATTCCTTCCTACACCCCATTAAATGATGCGCGTCTTACAATAACGCATTATACTTTAGTGTGGAATGTCTAAGTATATTTAGCAGGACAGGGAGCGGAAGGCAGGTGAACTATATCTGAACTGGGAGCGTGAGCCAAGAATTTTGTGCTCCAGTCTTGGGCAGGAACCCAGAACTAGAGGGCATTGTCTTAGAATAAGGGGCTGCCCATTTAAAACTGAGATGAGGAGGAATTTCTTCTCTCAGAGGGTTGTAAATCTGTGGAATTCTCTGCCCCAGAGAGCTGTGGAGGCTGGGTCATTGAATATATTTAAGGTGAAGATAGATTTTTGAGCGATAAGGGAGTGAAGGGTTATGGGGAACGGGCGGGGAAGTGGAGCTGAGTCCATGATCGGATCAGCCATGATCGTATTAAATGGCGGAGCAGGCTCGAGGGGCCGAATGGCCGACTCCTGCTCCTATTTCTGATGTTCTACTGAGTGGGCCTTGAACCCACAACCTTCTGAGTCCAAACCTGCTTCACTTTGGCCTTTACATCTGCCCCATCTTGCACCCTTTCAAACTATCCACAGGAGCAGCACGAGGCCATTCAGCCCCTCGAGCCTGTTACACAGGAACAGGAGGAGGCCCATTCAGCCCCTCGAGCCTGTTGCACAGGAACAGGAGGAGGCCCATTCAGCCCCTCGAGCCTGTTGCACAGGAACAGGAGGAGGCCCATTCAGCCCCTCAAGCCCATTGCACAGGAACAGGAGGAGGCCCATTCAGCCCCTCGAGCCTGTTACACAGGAACAGAAGGAGGCCCATTCAGCCCCTCGAGCCTGTTACACAGGAACAGGAGGAGGCTCATTCAGCCCCTCGAGCCTGTTACACAGGAACAGGAGGAGGCCCATTCAGCCCCTCGAGCCTGTTGCACCGGAACAAGAAGCAATCAATTTTTGGACTCTACGGGAATCAAGGGATATGGGGATCGGGCGGGAAAGTGGAGTTGAGGTAGATCAGTCATGATCTTATTGAAGGCAGATACACCTCCTGTATGGCTCAGAGACATGGACCAGGGAGTTAGATGTGGCCCTTACGGCTAAAGGGATCAAGGGGTATGGAGAGAAAGCAGGAAAGGGGTACTGAGGTGAATGATCAGCCATGATCTTATTGAATGGTGGTGCAGGCTCGAATGGCCGACTCCTGCACCTATTTTATATGTTTCTCACCTGTCCAAGTCACCCTGCAGCCTCTTAGCACCCTCCTCACAGCTCACACCGCCACCCAGTTTAGTGTCATCTGCAAACTTGGAGATATTACACTCAATTCCTTTGTCTAAATCATTAATGTATATTGTAAATAGCTGGGGTCCCAGCACTTTATTGACCAATTATACGCCCATTCTGCAGGATGTTTGGATTCCCTTTCATTTCCTCCTCACAAGAATAAACACAAAACTGATCAGCCAGGATCTCATTGAATGGCGGAGCAGGCTCGAGGGACCGAATGGCCAACTCCTGCTCCTATTGCTTATAAAAACATGAGAAATCAGAGCAGGAGTTGGCCATACGGCCCCTCGAGCCTGCTCTGCCATTTAATAAGATCATGGCTGATCTGATCATGGACTCAGCTCCACTTCCCTGCCCGCCCCCTTATCCGCTTATCGGTTAAGAAACTGTCTATCTCTGTCTTAAATATATTCAATGACCCAGCCTCCACAGCTCTCTGGGGCAGAGAATTCCACAGATTTACAACCCTCTGAGAGAAGAAATTCCTCCTCATCTCAGTTTTAAATGGGCGGCCCCTTATTCTAAGACCATGCCCCCTAGTTCTAGTCTCCCCCATCAGTGGGAACATCCTCTCTGCATCCACCTTGTCGAGCCCCCCTCATAATCTGATACATTTCGATAAGATCACCTCTCATTCTTAATTGAATTTCTGTCTCTCCTGGGAGAAAGTGTTATGCGAAGGATGGGGTTTCACTGTTGACTGAAGGACAGACCGAGCAAGTCCGTGCAATTGTTTGTACTCCACAAGAAATTCCTCCTGCCCCTCCTCATCAACAGATGCTTTGATACCTTCCTCTGTCTCTCATGTGTTTATCTATTCTCCAGAAGAGTCGGAGGCAAATCATTCAGCCGCATTAATCTCTGAAATTTCTAGCTGACATTTCCAGGAATTGAGGGCACTTCCCGGTGTAGCGTTTCATTGTAAATTATTCATCATTCGTCTCCAGCCATGAAGTCTTGGAGGTTGGAAGCACAAGGCACTGTGCAAAGCTGGGATCATCGTGGGCTGTTCAGGGTTGTTGAGCTAGACCAACCCTCCGACAGCAAACTCAAGCATTGAAAATGTTTTTTTAAAAGAAAGTCACACTTGCACCAATGTTGAATTTTCATTTTTGTTTCATTCTTTACATAATACATTAAGCAACTTCTATCTCTGCACACTGCCCACGTAACATGTGCAGCGCCACCACTGGGGAGGTGGTGTAATTACAGCGTGACGTTTACATGGCTGCTTTCAATAGCCGGCATCGAATTGAGAATTGGTAATTAAACCCAAGTCCGGGTTGCCCCCGAGTTTAAAATTGAGACATGAATTCTGCCGGTGCATTCACCACACAAATATCATTTACATGTCATTGGGATACTTTCCAGTTATGTGCCCAACTCTCTCCTCCACTCACCCCCCCCCTCCCCCGCAGTTGGTTCCCTTTTCCCCCCCACAACCTCCCCACCCCGCCAAACCAGCCACACTAACCCCCCCTACCAACCCCAGTTTCCAACTCCGCCCCCTCCCTCGCCAACATTCCCCGCCCAAGAGGTCAAACAAAAGCCTGGGGATTTTGGCCAATGAAAGCATTGAGCCCACCACCAGCCCTGCCCAGCATAGCTCGGGCTGCGGAGGCTGCCCATGGGGCCTGGTCCGTGGGGAGCTCCGCCTTAAGCCGTCCGAGAGTTTCCAGTCCCGCTCCCAGGACCCGCGCACCATGCTGAGGGAGTTCTGCATTGTCAGAGGCACCGTCCTTTCGATCAGGCGTTAAACCGAGAACCCCCCCACCGCAATACCACCGCCCGTTTCAGACGGGATATCTAAGATCTGGAACGAAAGGAAGCATTGTCCAAGTCTCCCGGCCAATATCCCCCCATTGATCCAGAGGCCAATATCCCCCCATTGATCCAGCGGCCAATATCCCCCCATTGATCCAGCGGCCAATAGCTCCCCATTGATCCAGAGGCCAATATCCCCCCATTGATCCAGAGGCCAATATCCCCCCATTGATCCAGAGGCCAATATCCCCCCATTGATCCAGAGGCCAATATCCCCCCATTGATCCAGAGGCCAATATCCCCCCATTGATCCAGAGGCCAATAGCCCCCCCATTGATCCAGAGGCCAATAGCCCCCCATTGATCCAGAGGCCAATATCCCCCCATTGATCCAGCGGCCAATATCCCCCCATTGATCCAGAGGCCAATAGCCCCCCATTGATCCAGCGGCCAATATCCCCCCATTGATCCAGCAGCCAATATCCCCCCATTGATCCAGCGGCCAGTATCCCCCCATTGATCCAGAGGCCAATAGCCCCCCATTGATCCAGCAGCCAATATCCCCCCATTGATCCAGGGGCCAATATCCCCCCATTGATCCAGCGGCCAATATCCTCCCATTGATCCAGCGGCTAATATCCCCCCATTGATCTAGAGGCCAATATCCCCCCATTGATCCAGCGGCCAATATCCCCCCATTGATCTAGAGGCCAATATCCCCCCAATGATCCAGAGGCCAATAGCCCCCCATTGATCCAGAGGCCAATAGCCCCCCATTGATCCAGAGGCCAATAGCCCCCCCCATTGATCCAGAGGCCAATAGCCCCCCATTGATCCAGAGGCCAATAGCCCCCCATTGATCCAGCGGCCAATACCCGGCCCACTGATCCAGCGGATGAACTGAACAGTCGGCCCCCTGCTCTCTCGTCAGCTGATTGTCATCTCTGACCCGGCTGCCGCCTTTGGCCGAGGGAACTGGTTCAAAGCAACGGGCGGGGGAATGTCCGGCGAGAGCTGAACAGGCACCTGGCCCTCCTCCCTCCCTCTATCTCCCTCCCTCACTCACTCCTTCCCTCCCTCCCTCCCTCTATCTCCCTCCCTCACTCACTCCTTTACTCCCTCCCTCCCTCACTCACTCCCTCCCTCCCTCACTCTATCCCTCCCTCACTCACTCCTTCACTCCCTCACTCCATCCCTCCCTCACTCACTCCTTCCCTCCCTCCCTCCCTCACTCTATCCCTCCCTCACTCACTCCTTCCCTCCTTCACTCCCTGACTCCATCCCTCCCTCCCTCCCTCTATCCCTCCCTCACTCACTCCTTCCCTCACTCCCTCTATCCCTCCCTCACTCACTCCTTCCCTCCCTCACTCTATCCCTCCCTCACTCACTCCTTCCCTCCTTCACTCCCTCACTCCATCCCTCCCTCCCTCCCTCTATCCCTCCCTCACTCACTCCTTCCCTCACTCACTACTTCACTCCCTCCCTCTCTCACTCCATCCCTCTATCCCTCCCTCACCTTCCCTCCTTCACTTCCTCCCTCCCTCACTCCATCCCTACCTCCCTCTATCCCTCCCTCACTCACTCCTTCCCTCACTCACTCCTTCCCTCCCTCCCTCCCTCCTTCCCTCGCTCACTCCACCCCCTCCTTCCTTCTCTCCCTCACTCCCCTCCTTCCCTCCCTCACTCCATCCCTCCCTCTATCCCTCCCTCACTCACTCCTTCCCTCACTCCCTCACTCACTCCTTCCCTCCCTCTATCCCTCCCTCACTCACTACTTCACTCCCTCCCTCACTCCATCCCTCTATCCCTCCCTCACCTTCCCTCATTCACTCCCTCCCTCCCTCACTCCATCCCTACCTCCCTCTATCCCTCCCTCACTCACTCCTTCCCTCACTCACTCCCTCCCTCCCTCCCTCCCTTCTTCCCTCGCTCACTCCACCCCCTCCTTCCTTCTCTCCCTCACTCCCCTCCTTCCCTCCCTCCCCCCGACCCCCCCTCTGGGCTACAGGGCCCGCACCTGATCCACCAGGTTGAGCAGCTTGCAGACGAAGATACCGGCCAGCCGGCCGAGGGCCGAGCAGTCCCGGCCATCGTCCACCTGGCCCCAGGCGGCCCGCAGCTCCTGGGGGCCCAGGTGGTGGGACGAGAGGATGGACTTGTAGCAGCAGCGGCCCGGCCAGAAGCGGGGGCCGCCCGACATGTCGGCCGTGTGGGTGGGCTGCACCCCCACCCTGTGGGCGCACAGCCCCACGAACACGTCCTCGATGCTGAGCAGGGGCAGCGACAGGGCAGCCACGTACACCTTGCGGGCCGCCTGGCGGGACAGCACGTAGGAGGTGCCGCTGCAGTAGTTGGGGTAGGTGTCCTCCAGGAAGGCCCAGCGGGGCGTGTAGTACAGGCTGGCGGGGTCCCGGTCCACCGGCACGTTGCGATGGACTCTGCCCAAGTACAGGTCCTCCGGCCCCGCCCCCAGCCCCGCCAGCCGGCCCACCAAGTTGCGGTAGTTCAAGAACACGTCGTCGTCCACCTTGAGCAGGAACTCGGCCGAGGGGCAGTAGGTCACGAACCAGCGGGTGGCCATGATGGTCTTGAGGGTCAGGTTGAGGTAGGTGTCGGCGAACAGGCCCTGCACCACGTCCCGGTGTCGCTCCGCCTCCCGGGCCACCGCCCGCTGCTCCTCCTCCGACTCGGGCAGGCCCAGGGCGAAGAGGGTCTTCACCCGCCGGCCCCTCACCGAGGTCACCGAGCCCCAGCTCTCCCGGATGGCCGCCCGGCTCTCGGAGTGCGAGGGCTTGCTGGTCACGAAGCCCAGCAGGAAGACCGCTCCGCCGCCGCCTCCTCCTCCTCCTGCTCCTCCGCCGCCCTCCCCCACCTCCTGGCAGGCCCCGGAGTTGGCCAGACGGTAGAGGCGGGGGGCCTCGGCCCGCAGGGAGCCCCCGTCCAACGCGGCGGCGGCCCGCCGGAGCCGGCCGGCGTCGGCGGAGAGGGGCCGCCCGGCCGAGGGGCTCAAAGCCCACTCCTCGACCGGGCCCGCGCACAGCACCGTCGCCACCAACACCACGCCCGCCCCCAGCGCCATCAGCTTGGGCCGGCACCGTGACATGCAGCGTTTACCCGGGGGCCGCTGCATGGTGCCCGGCGGGGTGGGGGTGGGGAGGTGGGTGGGGAGTGGGCGAGGGGGAGGGGGGTGCAAGGGGCAGGCGTACAACGGCAATCGGCAAACGTCCGGCCGGCAAGCAGTCTTTCCCCGGGATACACCGAGCGTCTCCTGCACAAACACAAACACAAGCGTCAAAAGACTTGCATTTAGATAGCGCCTTTTCATCCTCCCACGTCCCAAAGCGCTTTACAGCCAATTAAGTGCTTATTTTTTGGAGTGTGATCGCTGTTGTATTGTGGGAAACACTATTTGCGCCAATTTGCGCACAGCAAGCTCCCACAAACAGCAATGTGATAATGACCCAGGCCAGCTGTATTTTTATGTTGGTCAAGGGATAAATATTGGTCCCAGGACACCAGGGGATAACTCCCCTGCTCTTCTTCCAATAGTGGCCGTGGGATCTTTTACATCCGCCTGACGGGGCCTCGGTTTGACGTCTCATCTGAAAGACGGCACCTCCGACAGTGCGGCACTCCCTCAGTACTGCCCCTCCGACAGTGCGGCGCTCCCTCAGTACTGCCCCTCCGACAGTGCGGCGCTCCCTCAGTACTGCCCCTCCGACAGTGCGGCGCTCCCTCAGTACCGCCCCTCCGACAGTGCGGCGCTCCCTCAGTACTGCCCCTCCGACAGTGCGGCGCTCCCTCAGTACTGCCCCTCAGACAGTGCGGCGCTCCCTCAGTACTGCCCCTCCGACAGTGCGGCGCTCCCTCAGTACTGCCCCTCCGACAGTGCGGCGCTCCCTCAGTACTGCCCCTCCGACAGTGCGGCGCTCCCTCAGTACCGCCCCTCCGACAGTGCGGCGCTCCCTCAGTACTGCCTCTCCGACAGTGCGGCGCTCCCTCAGTACTGCCCCTCCGACAGTGCGGCGCTCCCTCAGAACTGCCCCTCCGACAGTGCGGTGCTCCGTCAGTACTGCCCTGTATCAATCCCAAACTAATCCCACTGTCCCGCTCTCTCCCCATAGCCCTGTATCAATCCCCAAACTAATCTCACTGCCCCGCTCTCTCCACATAGCCCTGTATCAGTCCCCAAACTAATCCCACTGCCCCGCTCTCTCCCCATAGCCCTGTATCAATCCCCAAACTAATCCCACTGCCCCGCTCTCTCCACATAGCCCTGTATCAGTCCCAAACTAATCCCACTGCCCCGCTCTCTCCCCATAGCCCTGTATCAATCCCCAAACTAATCCCACTGCCCTACTCTCTCTCCCATAGCCCTTCATCAACCCCAAACTAATCCCACTGCCCCGCTCTCTCTCCCATAGTCCTTCATCAATCCCAAACAAATCCCACTGCCCCGCTCTCTCTCCCATAGCCCTTCATAAATCCCAAACTAATCCCACTGCCCCGCTCTCTCCTCATAGCCCTGTAGCAATCCCCAAGCTAATCACGTTCCCCTATTCAATATTTACAGAGATTAAGGAGGAGAGTGGGAATAGAGTGGGTGGGATATTATAAGGTGCGGGGAGTGAGGGGGATAGTGGGATTAGACTGGCTGGGATATTAAAGGGTATGGGGAGTGAGGGGAGAGTGGGATTAGACTGGGTGGGATATTAAAGGGTACGGGGAGTGAGGGGGAGAGTGGGATTAGACTGGGTGGGATATTAAAGGGGGGGAGTGAGGGGAGACTGGGATTAGACTGGGTGGGATATTAAAGGGGGGTGTGTGGGGAAGAGTGGGATTAGACTGGGTGGGATATTAAAGGGTACGGGGAGTGAGGGGGAGAGTGGGATTAGACTGGGTGGGATATTAAAGGGGGGAGTGAGGGGGAGAGTGGGATTAGACTGGGTGGGATATTAAAGAGTACGGGGAGTGAGGGGAGAGTGGGATTAGACTGGGTGGGATATTAAAGGGTACGGGGAGTGAGGGGGAGAGTGGGATTAGACTGGGTGGGATATTAAAGGGTACGGGGAGTGAGGGGGGAGAGTGGGATTAGACTGGGTGGGATATTAAAGGGGGAGTGAGGGGGAGTGTGGGATTAGACTGGGTGGGATATTAAAGGTTACGGGGAGTGAGGGGGAGAATGGGATTAGACTGGGTGGGATATTAAAGGGTACGGGGAGTGGGGGGGAGAGTGGGATTAGACTGGGTGGGATATTAAAGGGGGGAGTGAGAGGAGAGTGGGATTAGACTGGGTGGGATATTAAAGGGGGGAGTGAGGGGGAGAGTGGGATTAGACTGGGTGGGATATTAAAGGGGGAGTGATGGGGAGAGTGGGATTAGACTGGGTGGGATATTAAAGGGTACGGGGAGTGAGGGGAGAGTGGGATTAGACTGGGTGGGATATTAAAGGGGGGAGTGAGGGGGAGAGTGGGATTAGACTGGGTGGGATATTAAAGGGGGGAGGGGGAGTGTGGGATTAGACTGGGTGGGATATTAAAGGTTACGGGGAGTGAGGGGGAGAATGGGATTAGACTAGGTGGGATATTAAAGGGGGGAGTGAGGGGGAGAGTGGGATTAGACTGGGTGGGATATTAAAGGTTACGGGGAGTGAGGGAGAGAATGGGATTAGACTGGGTGGGATATTAAAGGGGGGAGTGAGGGGGAGAGTGGGATTAGACTGGGTGGGATATTAAAGGGTACGGGGAGTGAGGAGGAGAGTGGGATTAGACTTGGTGGGATATTAAAGGGGGAAGTGAGGGGGAGTGTGGGATTAGACTGGGTGGGATATTAAAGGGGGGGAGTGAGGGGGGAGAATGGGATTTGACTGGGTGGGATATTAAAGGGTATGGAGTGAGGGGAGAGTGGGATTAGACTGGGTGGGATATTAAAGGGGGGAGGGGGAGTGTGGGATTAGACTGGGTGGGATATTAAAGGGGGGAGGGGGAGTGTGGGATTAGACTGGGTGGGATATTAAAGGGGGGATGGGGAGTGTGCTGACATGGATTGAGAACTGGTTGTCAGACAGGAAGCAAAGAGTAGGAGTAAATGGGGACTTTTCAGAATGGCAGGCAGTGACTAGTGGGGTACCGCAAGGTTCTGTGCTGGGGCCCCAGCTGTTTACACTGTACATTAATGATTTAGACGAGGGGATTAAATGTAGTATCTCCAAATTTGCGGATGACACTAAGTTGGGTGGCAGTGTGAGCTGCGAGGAGGATGCTATGAGGCTGCAGAGTGACTTGGATAGGTTAGGTGAGTGGGCAAATGCATGGCAGATGAAGTATAATGTGGATAAATGTGAGGTTATCCACTTTGGTGGTAAAAACAGAGAGACAGATTATTATCTGAATGGTGACAGATTAGGAAAAGGGGAGGTGCAAAGAGACCTGGGTGTCATGGTACATCAGTCATTGAAAGTTGGCATGCAGGTACAGCAGGCGGTTAAGAAAGCAAATGGCATGTTGGCCTTCATAGCGAGGGGATTTGAGTACAAGGGCAGGGAGGTGTTGCTACAATTGTACAGGGCCTTGGTGAGGCCACACCTGGAGTATTGTGTACAGTTTTGGTCTCCTAACCTGAGGAAGGACATTCTTGCTATTGAGGGAGTGCAGCGAAGGTTCACCAGACTGATTCCCAGGATGGCGGGACTGACCTATCAAGAAAGACTGGATCAACTGGGCTTGTATTCACTGGAGTTCAGAAGAATGAGAGGGGACCTCATAGAAACGTTTAAAATTCTGACGGGGTTAGACAGGTTAGATGCAGGAAGAATGTTCCCAATGTTGGGGAAGTCCAGAACCAGGGGACACAGTCTAAGGATAAGGGGGAAGCCATTTAGGACCGAGATGAGGAGGAATTTCTTCACCCAGAGAGTGGTGAACCTGTGGAATTCTCTACCACAGAAAGTTGTTGAGGCCAATTCACTAAATATATTCAAAAAGGAGTTAGATGAAGTCCTTACTACTAGGGGAATCAAGGGGTATGGTGAGAAAGCAGGAATGGGATACTGAAGTTGCATGTTCAGCCATGAACTCATTGAATGGCGGTGCAGGCTAGAAGGGCCGAATGGCCTACTCCTGCACCTATTTTCTATGTTTCTATGTTTCTATATTAAAGGGGGAGAGTGAGGGGAGACTGGGATTAGACTGGGTGGGATATTAAAGGGGGGTGTGTGGGGGAGAGTGGGATTAGACAGGGTGGGATATTAAAGGGTACGGGGAGTGAGGGGGAGAGTGGGATTAGACTGGGTGGGATATTAAAGGGGGGAGTGAGGGGGAGAGTGGGATTAGACTGGGTGGGATATTAAAGAGGGGAGTGAGGGGGAGAGTGGGATTAGACTGGGTGGGATATTAAAGGGTACGGGGAGTGAGGGGGAGAGTGGGATTAGACTGGGTGGGATATTAAAGGGTACGGGGAGTGAGGGGGAGAGTGGGATTAGACTGGGTGGGATATTAAAGGGTACGGGGAATGAAGGAGAGAGTGGGATTAGACTGGGTGGGATATTAAAGGGGGCAGTGAGGGGGAGAGTGGGATTAGACTGGGTGGGATATTAAAGGGTATGGGGAGTGAGGGGTGAGTCGGATTAGACTGGGTGGGATATTAAAGGGTACGGGGAGTGAGGGGGAGAGTGGGATTAGACTGAGTGGGATATTAAAGGGGAGAGTGAGATTAGACTGGGTGGGATATTAAAGGGGGAGTGATGGGGAGAGTGGGATTAGACTGGGTGGGATATTAAAGGGTATGGGGAGTGAGGGGGAGAGTGGGATTAGACTGGGTGGGATATTAAAGGGTACGGGGAGTGAGGGGGAGAGTGGGATTAGACTGGGTGGGATATTAAAGGGTACGGGGAGTGAGGGGGAGAGTGGGATTCGACTGGGTGGGATATTAAAGGGGGGAGTGAGGGGGAGAGTGGGATTAGACTGGGTGGGATATTAAAGGGGGGAGTGAGGGGGAGAGTGGGATTAGACTGGGTGGGATATTAAAGGGGGGGAGTGAGGGGAGAGTGGGATTAGACTGGGTGGGATATTAAAGGGTACGGGGAGTGAGGGGAGAGTGGGATTAGACTGGGTGGGATATTAAAGGGGGGAGTGAGGGGTATAGTGGGATTAGACTGGGTGGGATATTAAAGGGTACGGGGAGTGAGGGGGAGAGTGGGATTAGACTGGGTGGGATATTAAAGGGTATGGGGAGTGAGGGGTGAGTCGGATTAGACTGGGTGGGATATTAAAGGGTACGGGGAGTGAGGGGGAGAGTGGGATTAGACTGGGTGGGATATTAAAGGAAGGAGTGAGGGGGAGAGTGGGATTAGACTGGGTGGGATATTAAAGGGTACGGGGAGTGAGGGGGTGAGTGGGATTAGACTGGGTGGGATATTAAAGGGGGGAGTGAGGGGGAGAGTGGGATTAGACTGGGTGGTATATTAAAGGGGGGAGTGAGGGGGAGAGTGGGATTAGACTGGGTGGGGTATTAAAGGGGGAGTGATGGGGAGAGTGGGATTAGACTGGGTGGGATATTAAAGGGTACGGGGAGTGAGGGGGAGAGTGGGATTAGACTGAGTGGGATATTAAAGGGGAGAGTGAGATTAGACTGGGTGGGATATTAAAGGGGGAGTGATGGGGAGAGTGGGATTAGACTGGGTGGGATATTAAAGGGTACGGGGAGTGAGGGGGAGAGTGGGATTAGACTGGGTGGGATATTAAAGGGTACGGGGAGTGAGGGGGAGAGTGGGATTAGACTGGGTGGGATATTAAAGGGTACGGGGAGTGAGGGGGAGAGTGGGATTCGACTGGGTGGGATATTAAAGGGGGGAGTGAGGGGGAGAGTGGGATTAGACTGGGTGGGATATTAAAGGGGGGAGTGAGGGGGAGAGTGGGATTAGACTGGGTGGGATATTAAAGGGGGGGAGTGAGGGGAGAGTGGGATTAGACTGGGTGGGATATTAAAGGGTACGGGGAGTGAGGGGAGAGTGGGATTAGACTGGGTGGGATATTAAAGGGGGGAGTGAGGGGGAGAGTGGGATTAGACTGGGTGGGATATTAAAGGGGGGAGTGAGGGGGAGAGTGGGATTAGACTGGGTGGGGTATTAAAGGGGGAGTGATGGGGAGAGTGGGATTAGACTGGGTGGGATATTAAAGGGTACGGGGAGTGAGGGGGGAGAGTGAGATTAGACTGGGTGGGATATTAAAGGGGGAGTGAGGGGGAGAGTGGGATTAGACTGGGTGGGGTATTAAAGGGGGGAGGGGGAGTGTGGGATTAGACTGGGTGGGATATTAAAGGGTACGGGGAGTGAGGGGGAGAATGGGATTAGACTGGATGGGATATTAAAGGGTACGGGGAGTGAGGGGGAGAGTGGGATTAGACTGGGTGGGATATTAAAGGGTACGGGGAGTGAAGGGGGAGAGTGGGATTAGACTGGGTGGGATATTAAAGGGGGGAGGGGGAGTGTGGGATTAGACTGGGTGGGATATTAAATGGGGGAGGGGGAGTGTGGGATTAGACTGAGTGGGATATTAAAGGGGGGAGGGGGAGTGTGGGATTAGACTGGGTGGGATATTAAAGGGTATGGAGTGAGGGGAGTGTGGGATTAGACTGGGTGGGATATTAAATGGGGGAGGGGGAGTGTGGGATTAGACTGGGTGGGATATTAAAGGTTACGGGGAGTGAGGGGGAGAATGAGATTAGACTGGATGGGATATTAAAGGCCAGCGCCTATTTACACCAACTGTTGTTTCCTGCTTGTCTATTTCTGTGCAGCTATATTTCCTGTTGTTTGATTCTGCTGGGTTTTGCAAGCACTTGCAATCTTGTTTGACATCTTACTGGGCACTGCAGCTGTTCACTGGATGTGTCAGATACGAGCCTCCTGCGATCTCTGTCGTGAGCAGTGAACCCTTTGCTCACTGGCTCTGGGGCCTTCCCTCTAATGACCCGTCCGACCCAAATCCCAGATGCCCCTCTTGCGGGGCACTCTCAATGCAACAGGGCATCTCCTGACCACAGAGGCATTCGCTTCTTTGTGACACAAAGAGCAGAGCTTGCCAACAGCGACAGGGAGAGGGGCCACTGCAAAGTGGAATGCACCCAAATTCTGAGAATCCTACCATAAAAATGCTCAACGATAGCTCCCACAGCCCGCTCAATAACTCCAGCAACCCACCAAGGCTGCGATAAGTGCCCTGGGTGTGTGTATAATAGAAATATCAATATAGAGGTGCAGGACATTGAGCTGCAAGAATTGTGTTTTCAATTAGGAATCACAGAGAGACACATACACACAGAATCACAGAGACATACACACACTCAGAGACATTGACAGACAGAAACATACTGCACAGGTACACACAGGCAGACACAGAGACACACACACACACACACACACACACAGGGACACAACTCTCACACACACTCAGACACACACACACATTCAGACACACACTCAGACAATCACACACACACAGTCTCACACACCCACTCTCACCCACTCACACACACACAGACACACACACACTCACACTCAGAGACACTCACACCATCACACACACACACACTCACACACACACACACTCGGACACACACTCACAGACACACACACACACACACACACTCACTCACAGACACACACACACACTCTCTCACACACGCACACACACACTCAGAGACACTCACACACCATCACACTCACAGACACACGCTTACACTCACACACACACACTCACTCACAGACACACACACACGCTCTCTCACACACGCACACACACACACTCAGAGACACGCACACACACACTCTCACACACTCAGACACACAAACATACTCACACACACACTCACACTCAGACACACAGGGACAGACACACACACTCTCACACACACACACAAACTCACACAATCACTCACACATGCACACACACACACAGATACTCTCTCACACTCACACACAGACACACTCTCTCTCACATACACACACACACACGCACAGGGACAGACACACACAGTCTCACACACACACAGGGACAGACACACACACACACACAGTCTCACACACACACAGGGACAGACAGACACACACACACACACAGTTTCACACACAAACACACACACAGGTACAGGCACACACGCATTCACACACACCCACTCACACACACTCAGAGACACACACACACTCACACTCAGAGACACTCACACACCATCACACACACACACTCGGACACACACTCACAGACACTCTCTCACACTCACACACACACACACAGGGGCACTCACACACAGACAGGGACAGACACACACACACAGGGGCACTCACACACACAGGGACAGACAGGGACACACACACACAGGGACAGACACAGGGACACACATACAGGGACAGACACACACACAGGGAGACACACAGGGACAGGCACACACACACAGGGACAGACACACACACAGGGAGACACACACACACACACAGGGACAGACACACACACATACACACACACAGGGACACACACACACAGGGACACACACACACACAGAGGGACAGACACACACACACACACAGGGACAGACACACACACAAACACACAGGGACACACACACACACACACACACAGGGACACACACACACAGGGACACACACACAGGGACAGGCACGCACATACACACAGGGCCAGACACACAGGGACAGGCACACACACACACAGGGACAGACAGACACACACACAGGGACACATCACACACACACACACACACAGGGACAGGCACACACACACACACAGGGACAGGTACACACACACAGGGACAGGCACACACACACACACACACAGGGACAGGCACACACACACACAGGGACAGGCACACACACACACACACACACAGGGACAGGCACACAGGGACAGGCGCACACACACACACAGGGACATGCACACACACACACACACAGGGACAGACACACACACACACACACACACAGGGACAGACACACACACACAGGGACAGACACACACACACACACACACACGCACACAGGGACAGACACACACACACAGGGACAGACACACACACACACACGCACACAGGGACAGACACACACACACACACAGGGACAGACACACACACACACACACAGGGACAGACACACACACACACACACAGGGATACACACAGGGACACACACACACACAGGGACAGACACACACACACAGGGACAGACACACACACAGGGACAGACACACACATACACACAGGGACACACACAGGGACAGACACACACACAGCCTCACCTGGCGCTCTATGTCACAGAAGCCTGTGCCGGCAGTGCTGTAGCGGGCCGCATTGCGCTGGGATCACGGAGTCTGTGGGCTGTGGGCTGTACTGAGGGGTGTGCGGTGTGTAGCAGGCGGGCAGCAGCCTCTGTGCCTCGGGCTCTGTGCAGCGGCTCTCGCAGCTCCCCGACACTCGGCAGCGTCTGTGTCCCGCTTCACAGCCAGGAGCCGGGGCTTTGCAACACTGCCCAAACCTGTCATCTGATCGGGCTGCAATGTCCCAGCCCAGAATACACAATGCACCCTCCCCTCTCTCCCTCTGCATTGCTGTGATACAATGCACCCTCCCCTCTCTCTACATTGCTCAGACACAATCCCCCCCTCCCTCCCCTCTCTCTGCATTGCTGTGATACAATGCTCCCTCTCCTCTCTCTCTGCATTGCTCAGACACAATCCCCCCTCCCTTCCCCTCTCTGCATTGCTGTGATACAATGTACCCTCCCTTCCCCTCTCTGCATTGCTGTGATACAATGCACTCTCCCCTCTCTGCATTGCGGTGATACAATGCACCCTCCCCCCTCTCTCTGCATTGCTCAGACACAATCCCCCCTCCCTCCCCTCTCTCTGCATTGCTGTGATACAATGCACCCTCCCCTCTCTCTCTGCATTGCTGTGATACAATGCACCCTCCCCCCTCTCTCTGCATTGCTGTGATACAATGCACCCTCCCCTCTCTCTCTGCATTGCTGTGATACAATGCACCCTCCCCCCTCTCTCTGCATTGCTGTGATACAATGCACCCTCCCCCCTCTCTCTGCATTGCTGTGATACAATGTACCCTCCCCTCTCTCTCTGCATTGCTCAGACACAATCCCCCCTCCCTTCCCCTCTCTGCATTGCTGTGATACAATGCACCCTCTCCTCTCTCTCTGCATTGCTGTGATACAATGCACCCTCCCCTCTCTCTCTGCATTGCTGTGATAGAATGCACTCTCCCCTCTCTCTGCATTGCTGTGATACAATGCATTCTCCCCTCTCTCTCTGCATTGCTGTTATCCAGTGCCCCTTCCCCCTTCTCCATGCATTGCTGACACTTGGACCTTGGTGAGACCACACCTGGAATATTGTGTGCAGTTTTAGTCTCCTAATCTGAGGAAGGACATTCTTGCTATTGAGGTTATTGTGTTCCGAACACAGATGAGACTGCAGACAGGGAGGTTAAAGTAACAGTAACCTCATTCTTCAATAAGACACTCCAGAGTGAGGAACAGCCATAGGGGCCGGCTTATATACAGTGCTCCCAAGGGATGCTGGGATCCCTTGGGACTTCAGGGGATGAGCTCCCTGGTGGCGGAACATGGGAGTGCATGCTTTACAGATACACAACATCACTCCCCCCCCCCCAGAGAGCTGTGGAAGCCGGGACATTGAATAAATTTAAGACAGAGATAGACTGTTTCTAAAATGATAAGGGAATAAGGGGACGGGCAGGGAAGTGGAGCTGAGTCCATGATCGGATCAGCCATGATCTTATTAAATGGCGGAGCAGGCTCGAGGGGCCGAATGGCCGACTCCTGCTCCTATTTTCTATGTTTCTATTTATGTTCCTATTTCTTATGTTCTTATGTTCTTTATTAATAGAGACACAGAGTGCAAAAGCAAGGAAGTTATGCTGTACCTTTATAAAACATTGGTTAGAGCGCAGACAAAGTATTGGGCCTGAAATCCCGGTTCTGGGCTTCCCATGGTCGCTCGCCTGAGAAGACGAGAAAAGATGCGCGCCAACCTTTTGCTCGGGCGGCCACCAGTAATTGTGGTTTTTGGCCTCTCCTGCAGGGCATTGGAGCACGTTCACTGCTGAACGGACGTAGACCTGGAGTCACGTAGGCTTGGACACCCAATCAAGGTAAAGTATTCTCATTCATAATAATGGGAACTCTGTAAGTAGGAGTTCCTAATCATCATCAAAGGCAGTCCCTCGGAATCGAGGAAGACTTGCTTCCGCTCTTAAAATGAGCCCTTCGGTGATTGAACGGGAATTACAGTCTCTGTCACAGGTGGGACAGACAGTTAGCTCTCTGGGGCAGAGAATTCCACAGATTTACAACCCGCTGAGAGAAGAAATTCCTCCTCATCTCAGTTTTAAATGGGCGGCCCCTTATTTTAAGACCATGCCCCCTAGTTCTAGTCTCCCCCATCAGTGGAAACATCCTCTCTGCATCCACCTTGTCGAGCCCCCTCATAATCTTATACGTTTCGATAAGATCGCCTCTCATTCTTCTGAATTCCAATGAATAGAGGCCCAACCTGCTCAACTATTCTTCATAGAGAATGAAACAGAGAGACAGCGAGACTGAGAGAAACAGACAGAGAGACAGAGAGAGAGAGAGAGACAGAGAATGAGAGAGAGCAACATAGAAAGAGTCTTTCTCTCTCGCTTCCAATCTGTCTGTCTCTCTCTCTCTCTCTCTCACTGTCTCTCTCTCTCTGTCCCCCTCTGTCTCCCTCTCTATCTCTCTCTCTGTCTCTCTCTCTCTCTCTCTCTCTCTGTCTCGCTCTCTCTTCCTCTCTCTGTCCCTCTCTCTGTCTCCCTCTCTCTGTCCCTCTCTCTGTCTTTCTCTCTCTCTGTCTCTCTCTCTTTGTCTATCTCTCTCTCTGTCTCTCTCTCTCTCTCTCTCTCTCTCTGTCTCTCTCTCTGTCTCGCTCTCTCTCCCTCTCTCTGTCCCTCTCTCTGTTTCCCTCTCTCTGTCCCCCTCTCTGTCTCCCTCTCTGTCCCTCTCTGTCTCTCTGTGTCTCTCCCGCTCTCTCTCTCTCTGTCTCACTCTCTCTTCCTCTCTCTGTTTCTCTCTCTCTGTCCCTCTCTCTGTCCCCCTCTCTGTCCCCCTCTCTGTCTCTCTCTGTCTCTCTGTGTCTCTCTCGCTCTCTCTCTCTCTGTCTCTCTCTGTGTCTCTCTCGCTCTCTGTCTTTCTCTCTCTCTGTCTCTCTCTCTTTGTCTATCTCTCTCTGTCTCTCTCTCTCTCTCTCTCTCTCTCTCTGTCTATCTCTGTCTATCTCTCTCTCTGTCTCGGTCTCTCTTCCTCTCTCTGTCCCTCTCTCTGTTTCCCTCTCTCTGTCTCCCTCTCTGTCCCCCTCTCTGTCTCTCTCTGTGTCTCTCTCAATAAGATCACCTCAGTCTTCTAAACTCCAATGAGTATAGGGCCAACCTGCTCAACCTTTCTTCATAAGACATGGAAACACAGAAACATAGAAAATAGGTGCAGGAGCAGACTATTCGGCCCTTCGAGCCTGCACCACCATTCAATATGATCATGGCTGATCATGCAACTTCAGTACCCCATTCCTGCCTTCTCTCCATATCCTCTGATTCCTTTAGCTGTGAGGGCCACATCTAACTCCCTTTTGAATATATTTAGTGAATTGGCCTCAACAACTATCTGTGGTAGAGAATTCCACAGGTTCACAATTGTCTAGGTGAAAAAGTTTCTCCTCATCTCGGTCCTAAATGGCTTACCCCTTATCCTTAGACTGTGACCCCTGGTTCTGGACTTCCCCAACATCGGGAACATTCTTCCTGCATCTAACCTGTCCAGTCCCGTCAGAATTTTATATGTTTCTATGAGATCCCCTCTCATTTTTCTAAATTCCACTGAATACAGGCCCAGTCGATCCAGTCTTTCTTCATATGTCAGTCCTGCCATCCCGGGAATCAGTCTGGTGAACCTTCGCTGCACTCCCTCAACAGCAAGAATGTCCTTCCTCAGATTAGGAGACCAAAACTGAACACAATATTCCAGGTGAGGCCTCACCAAGGCCCTGTACAGCTGCAGTAAGACATCCCTGCTCCTATACTCAAATCCCCTATCTATGAAGGCCAACATACCCATTTGCCTTCTTCACCGCCTGCTGTACCTGCATGCCAACTTTCAATGACTGATGTACCATGACACCCAGGTCTCTTTTCATCTCTCCTTTTACTAATCTGTCACATTCAGATAATATTCTGCCTTTCTGTTTTTACCACCAAAGTGGATAACCTCACATTTATCCACATTATACTGCATCTGCCATGCATTTGCCCACTCACCTAACCTGTCCAAGTCACCCTGCAGCCTCCTAGCATCCTCCTCGCAGCTCACACTGTCACCCAGCTTAGTGTCATCTGCAAACTTGGAGATATTACACTCAATTCCTTCGTCTAAATCATTAATGTATATTGTAAATAGCTGGGGTCCCAACACTGAACCCTGCGGCACTCCACTAGTCACTGCCTGCCATTCTGAAAAGGACCCGTTTATTCCCACTCTCTGCTTCCAGTCTGCCAACCAGTTCTCTATCCACGTCAGTACATTACCCCCAATACCATGTGCCTTAATTTTGCATACCAATCTCGTCATCTCAGGAATCAACCGAGTGAATCTTCTCTGAACTGCCTCCAATGCAAATACATCCCTGTGTAAATACGAAGACCAAAACTGCACGCTGTACTCCAGGTGTGGCCTCACCAATACCCTGTATAACTGTAGCAAGACTTCCCTGCTTTTATACTCCATCCCCTTTGCAATAAAGGCCAAGATACCATTGGCCTTCCTGATCACTTGCTGTACCTGCATACTATCCTTTTGTGTTTCATGCACAAGGACCCCCAGGTCCCGCTGTACTGCAGCATTTTGTCATCGCTCCCCAGTTAAATAATAATTTGCGTTTTTGTTTTTCCTACCAAAGTGCATGACCTCACATTTTCCCACATTATACTCCATCTGCCAAATGTTTGCCCCCTCACTGAGCCCGTCTGTGTCCCTTTACAGATTCTTTGCATCCTCCTCACACATTGCTTTTCCACCTACCTTTGTATCTGCAGAAAATTTGGCTACATTACACTCGGTCCCTTCATTCAAGTCATTAATATAAATTGTAAATGGTTGAGGTCCCAGCACCGATCCCTGCGGCACCCCACTACTTCGAGTTTGCCAACCGGAAAATGACCCATTGATCCGGACTCTCTGTTTTCTGTTAATTAGCCAATCCTCTATCCACAATAATATATTGCCCTTAACCGCGCGAGCTCTCAGCTTGTGCAAAAACCTCAGTCATGGTTTGTGGTTGAATTCGGCTGTGTGAAAGTCATTCACGTTGCAGTTATTTCTAACTGTGTGAATCAATTGGTTAAAACTGGTTTCGTTCTCATGATTAACTGGAAATGTTTTCAAATGAATCATCCCCTCCAGAATATTCTGAATCAAATGCCTATTGCAGAAGCTTCCTGTCCGACACGAGATGGATTAGTTTCCAACAATGCTGTGTGGAATGTTTGTAAAATCAAGTTTAAAGTCACAAAGTGCCCCCCGCCCCTTCCACCCACTGACCCCCCCCCCCACCCACTCAATCCGTTCCCCATCCAGTTGCTTTTACGGAGACCTTGTAGAAAGAAACTGCATTTCCTTGCCAATCTATATTAACGACTTGGAAGAAGAGACCGAGTGTAACGTAGCCAAGTTTGCTGATGATACAAAAATGGGAGGAAAAGCAATGTGTGAGGAGGACACACAAAATCTGCAAAAGGACACAGACAGGCTCAGTGAGTGGGCAAGAATTTGGCAGATGGAGTATAATGTTGGAAAGTGTGAGGTCATGCACTTTGGCAGAAAAAAAATCATAGAGCAAGTTATTATTTAAATGGAGAAAGATTGCAAAGTGCCGCAGTACAGCGGGACCTGGGGGTTACTTGTGCATGAAACACAAAAGGATAGTCTGCAGGTACAGCAAGTGATCAGGAAGGCCAATGGAATCTTGGCCTTTATTGCAAAGGAGGATGGAGTATAAAAGCAGGGAAGTCTTGCCTCAGTTATACAGGATATTGGTGAGGCCACACCTGGAGTACTGCGTGCAGTTTTGGTTTCCCTATATACGAAAGGGTATACTTGCTTTGGAGGCAGTTCAGAGAAGGTTCACTCGGTTGATTCCGGGGATGAGGGAGCTGACTTATGAGGAAAGGTTGAGGAGGTTGGGCCTCTACTCATTGGAGTTCAGAAGAATGAGAGGTGATCTTATCGAAACGTATCAGTTTATGAGGGGGCTCGACAAGGTGGATGCAGAGAGGATGTTTCCACTGATGGGGGAGACTAGAACTAGGGGGCATGGTCTTAGAATAAGGGGCCGCCCATTTAAAACTGAGATGAGGAGGAATTTCTTCTCTCAGAGGGTTGTAAATCTGTGGAATCAGAGAGTTGTAGAAGCCGGGACATTGAATAAATTTAAGACAGAAATAGACAGTTTCTTAACCGATACGGGAACAAGGGGTTCTGGGGAGCAGGCAGGGAAGTGGAGCTGAGTCCATGATCGGATCAGCCATGATCGTCTTAAATGGCGGAGCAGGCTCGAGGGGCCTTATAGCCTACTCCTGCTCCTATTTCTGATGTTATTATGTAAATTAAGAGCAGGGAGAATAACAACTGCTATTACTTTATTAAATTAATAAGATAAACTAGCTTAATAATTCTATAAATAAAATAAAATGAGATGGAGGTGGCAGGGCAGGTGATGTGTGGTAACTGTAGCATGTGGGAGCTGGTGGACACCAGTGTGATCCACGGTGACCACGTCTGCAGCAAGCGTTGACGGCTCGAGGAACTTTGGCTCAGAGTTGATGAGCTGGAGTCTGAGCTTCAGACACTGCGATACATCAGGGAGGGGGAGAGTTATCGGGACGCTGTGTTGCTTAAATTAGAAAAAGGGGAGATGCAACGAGACCTGGGTGTCATGGTACATCAGTCATTGAAAGTTGGCATGCAGGTACAGCAGGCGGTGAAGAAGGCAAATGGCATGTTGGCCTTCATAGCGAGGGGATTTGGGTATAGGAGCAGGGAGATCTTACTGCAGTTGTACAGGGCCTTAGTGAGGCCTCACCTGGAATATTGTGTTCAGTTTTGGTCCCCTAATCTGAGGAAGGACGTTCGTGCTATTGAGAGAGTGCAGCGAAGGTTCACCAGACTGATTCCCGGGATGGCAGGACTGACATATGAGGGGAGACTGGATCGACTAGGCTTATAGTCACTGGAATTTAGAAGGATGAGAGGGGATCTCATAGAAACATATAAAATTCTGACGGGACTGGACAGGTTAGATGCAGGAAGAATGTTCCCGATGTTGGGGAAGTCCAGAACCAGGGGTCACAGTCTAAGGATAAGGGGTAAGCCATTGATGAGGAGAAACTTCTTCACTCAGAGAATTGTGAACCTGTGGAATTCTCTACCACAGAAAGTTGTTGAGGCCAGTTCGTTAGATATATTCAAAAGGGAGTTAGAGGTGGCCCTTACGGCTAAAGGGATCGAGGGGTATGGAGAGAAAGCAGGAAAGGGGTACTGAGGGAATGATCAGCCATGATCTTATTGAATGGTGGTGCAGGCTCGAAGGGCCGAATGGTCTACTCCTGCACCTATTTTCTATGTTTCTATGTTTCAAATCTGCCACCAAGCTTATGGTCTCATCATCATCATAGGCGGTCCCTCGAACGAGGATGACTTGCTTCCACAAGAGTTCAAAGATGTTTCAATGAAGGACCCAATGTTCCAGGTCCTGAACTCCAATTGAGGGGGTGGACGATGCCTGTGGGTGGATTTGTTTAACGTGGGGTGACCGTTGTGTATCTGTAAAGCATGCACTCCCACGTTCCGCCAGCAGGGAGCGCATCCCCTGGGATCCCTTGGGAGCACTGTATATAAGCCGGCCCCTAAGGCCTGTTCCTCACTCTGGTGTGTCTTATTAAAGACTGAGGTCACTGTTATTTTAACCCTCCCTGTGTGCAGCCTCATCTGTGTTAGGAACACAACAGTGACCGTTGCACACCAGCCACCACACGGGGCTTGACAGAGCGAGGCCTTGGTCCAGGGGCGAGGGTTAACCAGGACGACTGGAGACCAGCTCTGCTGCACGGACCCAGTGCGCCCACATATCGCACACAGTGTGGGCTGGGCCCGTGCTGCCCCCTGGGCCCTCGCCTCTCCTGCGCCCCGTACCCCCATTCACCGCACCCCCGCCCACAATGTCCCAGGGCCCCGCACTCCAGCTCTATTTATAGCCCCGACCTGCGGTAGTGTTCTCTCACAGGTCGGGCCGGCCTGCGAGCTGTTTATCTAATGTCCTTGAAAGCATCTGAGCTATTCACCTCAACCTGTCGAATCGAGTTCCGCATTCCCACCCCATCCTCTGGATAAGGACGTTTCTCTGGATTCCCTCTTGGATTACTAAGTAACTAATTATTGCACTTTGTCGTGACTCGCTATTAGAGACAGCGACAGTTAGCAATGTTAAAGCCCGTGGCATTAAAGGGGCAGTGGGCTGGGGGTGGGGGGCAGTGGATAATAGGGGAGGGAACGCAGAGAGCAATGGTGAACGGTTGTTAATATATTAATGACCTGGACTTGGACATAATTCCACATTTTGCAGATGGTACGAAAATTGGAAATGTTAGTGAACAGACTTCAGGAGGACATCGACAGGCTGGTGAAACGGGCAGACACGTGGCAGATGTTGTTTAACACAGAGAAGGGTGAAGCGATGCATTTTGGTAGGAAGAATGAGCAGAGATAACAAACTAAATGGTGAAATTTTACAGTGGGTGCAGGAACAAGGACACCTGCAGGGTGGGTACGTTCATAAATCTTTGAAGCTGGCAACACAAGTTGAGAAGGCTGTAAAAAAAAAAAGCAGTGGGAACTGTGGCTTTATTAATAGAGGCACAGAGTGCAAAAGCAAGTAAGATATGCTGAACCTTTTGTAAAACACTGATTAGACCTCGGATAAAACAGATACAGCATAAACAGCAGACACCTCAAGTCGCTGGAGAAATACCACCAACGATGTCTCCGCAAGATCCTGTAAATCCCCCGGGAGGACAGACGCACCAACGTTAGCGTCCTCGACCAGGCCCAACATCCCCAGCATCGAAGCACTGACCACACTCGACCAGCTCCGCTGGGCAGGGCCACATTGTCCGCATGGCCCCCAGATACGAGACTCCCCAAAGCAAGCGCTCTACTCGGAACTCCTTCACGGCAAGCGAGCCCCAGGTGGGCAGAGGAAACGTTACAAGGGACCACCCTCAAAGCCCTCCCTGATAAAGTGCAACATCCCCACCGACACCTGGGAATCCCTGGGCCCAAAGACCAGTCCCGCCCTAAGTGGAGGACAGTGCATCCGGGAGGGCGCTGAGCACCTCGAGTCTCGTCGCCGAGAGCGTGCAGAAAGCAAGCGCAGGCAGCGGAAGGAGCGTGCGGCAAACCAGTCCCACCCTCCCCTTCCCTCAACCACTGTCTGTCCCACCTGTGACAGGGACTGTGGTTCCTGTATTGGACTGTTCAGTCACCTGAAAACTCACTGTTAGAATGGAGGCAAGTCTTCCTCGATTCCGAGGGACTGCCTGTGATGATGATAAGACAGTAACAGGCTTCAGGAGGTCATCGACAGGCTGGTGAAAAGGGCAGACATGTGGCAGATTCAGTTTAACACAGAGGTGTGTTGATACACTTTGGTAGGAAGAATGAGCAGAGATAACATAAACTAAATGGTGAAATTTTACAGTGGGTGCAGGAACAGGGACACCTGCAGGGTGTGAACGTACATAAATATTTGAAGCTGGCAACGCAAGTTGAGAAGGCTGTTAAAAAAAAGCAGAAGGAACCTTGGTTTTATGAGGAAAGGTTGAGTAGGTTGGGCCTCTACTCATCGGAATTCAGAAGAATGAGAGGTGATCTTATCGAAACGTATCAGATTATGAGGGGGCTCGACAAGGTGGATGCAGAGAGGATGTTCCCACTGATGGGGGAGACTAGAACTAGGGGGCATGGTCTTAGAATAAGGGGCCGCCCATTTAAAACTGAGATGAGGAGGAATTTCTTCTCTCAGAGGGTTGTAAATCTGTGGAATTCTCTGCCCCAGAGAGCTGTGGAGGCTGGGTCATTGAATATATTTAAGGTGGAGATAGACAGATTTTTGAGTGATAAGGGAGTGAAGGGTTATGGGGAGCGGGCGGGGAAGTGGAGCTGAGTCCATGATCGGATCAGCCATGATCGTATTGAATGGCGGAGCAGGCTCGAGGGACCGAATAGCCGACTCCTGCTCCTATTTCTTATGTTCCAACCAATTGATTCGCGCAGTTAGAAATAGCTGCGATATGAATGTGTTTCACAGCAGTTTTCCACAGCAAACCATGGGTCAGATTGTGTAGAGACAGGTCACAGGCAGCAGAATGGGTAGCAGGCAGGCTACTGTGAGATTATCAACCTTGCTTTTATATAAATTGTAAAATGTACTATGCTGGTGTAAATTTCTTTTTCTGCTTAAAACACTCCAGGATTTTGACCCAGCGACGATGGAGGAACGGCCGATATATTTCCAAGTCGGGATGGTGTGTGACTGGGAGGGGAACTTGGAGGTGATGGTGTTCCCATGCGCCTGCTGCCCTTGTCCTTCTAGGCGGTAGAGGTCGCGGGTTTGGGAGGTGCTGCCTGTTACACTCATAATAAATGGTCAGACTGAGCACTGTGTGTAATGAGCAAGTGTGACGTTAGCTCCTATATTGTAGTTCCAGAGTACAGGTACCTCGTGGGTGGCCTGCTTATATACCGTGCTCCCAAGGGATGCTGGGATCCCTTGGGATGCCAACAGGTGGGCCCTCTGGTGGTCAGCTGTGATGCAGGTTACAAGGGGTTAAATACATAACCTCACAAAGACAGAATATTATCTGAATGGCGGCAGATTAGGAAAAGGGGAGGTGCAACGAGACCTGGGTGTCATGGTACATCAGTCATTGAAAGTTGGCATGCAGGTACAGCAGGCGGTGCAGAAGGCAAATGGCATGTTGGCCTTCATAGCGAGAGGATTTGAGTATAGGAGCAGGGAGGTCTTACTGCAGTTGTACAGGGTCTTGGTGAGGCCTCACCTGGAATATTGTGTTCAGTTTTGGTCTCCTAATCTGAGGAAGGACGTTCTTGCTATTGAGGGAGTGCAGCGAAGGTTCACCAGACTGATTCCCGGGATGGCAGGACTGACATATGAGGAGAGACTGGATCGACTGGGCCTTTATTCACTGGAGTTTAGAAGGATAAGAGGGGATCTCATAGAAACATATAAAATTCTGATGGAACTGGACAGGTTCGATGCAGGAAGAATGTTCCCGATGTTGGGGAAGTCCAGAACCAGGGGACACAGTCTAAGGATAAGGGGTAAGCCATTTAGGACCGAGATGAGGAGAAACTTCTTCACTCAGAGAGTTGTGAACCTGTGGAATTCCCTACCACAGAGAGTTGTTGAGGCCAGTTCATTGGATATATTCAAGAGGGAGTTAGATGTGGCCCTTACGGCTAAAGGGATCAAGGGGTATGGAGAGAAAGCAGGAAAGGGGTACTGAGGTGAATGATCAGCCATGATCATATTGAATGGTGGTGCAGGCTCGAAGGGCAGAATGGCCTACACCTGCACCTATTTTCTATGTTTCTATGTTTCTATCATTCCCCCGTGAAGTCAACAATACATTTATTTACAAGGTGAGACGATCTGGAGTTTTGCACTCCCTTGTCGATCGTCTCGGTACAAATGCTGGTGTGGTTGGGTTGGTCAGTTCTTCATTGGGCTGTTGGACAGCCGGCCTTGCCGGGCTGCTGGGAATGATGAGTTCTGTTTCGTGGTCAACTGTGATGTCAGTTGTCACTTGTGTGTATGTTCGAGGGTCAAAGTCGGTGGTGACCTCTTCAGGTTGTATGTAGCTGTTGGTGAACCGCAGTCTAATTTGGTCCAATGTTTTCGGTGCGTTTGTCCATTGGTCAGTTTGACCTGAAATATCCTACTGCCCTCTTTGGCTGTGACCATGACAGTGAGCCATTTAGCACCATGTCCATAAATGAGCACAAACATAGGATCATCGATCTCAATATCGTGTGACAAGTTTGCGCGGTCATGGTACACACTCTGTTGATGCCGCTTGTCCTCCAGGTGATCATGTAGATCAGGGTGGACCAGAGAGAGCCTTGTTTTAAGCGCCCTTTTCATGAGCAGCTCGGCTGGGGGAATCCCGGTGAGTGAGTGGGGTCTGGTGCGGTAGCTGAGCAGGACACGGGACAACCGGGTCTTCAGGGAGCCTTCCGACATGCATTTCAAGCTTTGCTTGATGGTCTGGACTGCCCGTTCTGCCTGGCCGTTGGATGCGGGCTTGAACGGGGCAGATGTGACATGTTTGTTCCCGTTGCGAGTCATAAATTCCTTTAATTCAGCACTGGTGAAGCACGGTCCATTGTTGCTGACGAGGACATCGGGCAGGCCGTGCGTGGCAAACACGGCTCGCAGACTTTCAATAGTGGCCGTGGACGTGCTTACAGACATTATCGCACATTCAATCCATTTTGAGTAAGCGTCCACGACAACCAAAAACATTTTGCCTAGAAATGGGCCCCGCATAGTCAACGTGGATCCTGGACCACGGTTTGGAGGGCCAGGACCACAAACTTAGCGGTGCCTCTCTGGGTGCATTGCTCAACTGAGAGCAAGTGTTGCACTGGCGCACACATGACTCTAGATCTGAGTCGATGCCGGGCCACCACACGTGGGCTCTGGCTCTGGCTTTCATCATCACGATGCCTGGTTGGGTGTTATGCAATTCGCAAATAAATGTGTCTCTGCTTTTCTTGGGCAAGACAACGCGATTGCCCCACAACAGACAGTCCGCCTGCTGGGACAACTCGTCTTTGCGCCTGTGGAACGGCTTAATCGCCTCCTGCATCTCCGCTGGGACGCTGGACCAGCTTTCATGGAGGACACAGTTTTTTTTTACCAGGGACAGTAAAGGATCCTGGCTGGTCCAGGTCCTGATCTGGCGGGCCATAACGGGGGACTTTGCGTTCTCGAATACCTCCATGACCATGAGCAAGTCCGCTGGCTGTGCCATTTCCACCCCGGTGGTGGGCAATGGCAGCCGACTGAGAGCATCAGCGCAGTTCTCTGTGCCCGGTCTGTGGCGGATTACACAGTTGTATGCCGACAGCGTGAGCGCCCATCTTTGGCTGCGGGCAGAGGCATTGGTATTAATCCCTTTGCCCTCCGAGAACAGCGATATGAGCGGCTTGTGGTCAGTTTCAAGCTCAAACTTGAGGCAAAATAAGTACTGGTGCATTTATTTTTACCCAGTATACGCACGCCAGAGCCTCTTCTTCAACCGTGCTGTAGGCCCTTTCGGCCTTGGACAAACTCCTGGATGCTTACGTGGCCGGTTGCAAAATTCCCGATTCACTAGCCTGTTGTAACACACACCCGACCCCGTACGACGACGCATCGCAAGCTAACACTAATCGTTTACATGGGTTGTACAGGACAAGCAGTTTGTTAGAACACAGTAAATTTCTGGCTTTCTTAAAGGCAGCCTCTTGTGAATTCCCCCACACCCAGTCGTCTCCCTTGCGCAGTAGCTCATGTCGGGGTTCTAGCAGGGTGTTTAACCCAGGTAGAAAATTACTGAAATAGTTGAGGAGTCCCAGGAACGACCGCAGCTCCGTCACGTTCCGTGGTCTCGGCGCGTTCTTGATAGCCTCCGTCTTGGCGTCGGTGGGTTTGATGCCAGACTGATTCCCGGGATGGCGGGACTGACCTATCAAGAAAGACTGGATCAACTGGGCTTGTATTCACTGGAGTTCAGAAGAATGAGAAGGGACCTCATAGAAACGTTTAAAATTCTGACGGGACTGGACAGGTTGGATGCAGGAAGAATGTTCCCGATGTTGGGGAAGTCCAGAACCAGGGGTCACAGTCTGAGGATAAGGGGTAAGGCCATTTAGGATCGAGATGAGGAGAAACTTCTTCACCCAGAGAGTGGTGAACCTGTGGAATTCTCTACCACAGAAAGTCGTTGAGGCCAATTCACTAAATATATTCAAAAGGGAGTTAGATGAAGTCCTTACTACTCGGGGGATCAAGGGGTATGGCGAGAAAGCAGGAAGGGGGTACTGAAGTTTCATGTTCAGCCATGAACTCATTGAATGGTGGTGCAGGCTAGAAGGGCCGAATGGCCTGCTCCTGCACCTATTTTCTATGTTTCTATGTTTCTATCTGCCGCGATTCTTCTTCCCAAGAACTCGGCCTCCTGCGCCAGGAAAACGCACTTCGAGCGTTTCAACCTGAGCCCCACGCGATCCAACCGACTAAGAACCTCCTCCAGATTCTTCAAGTGCTCCATGGTGTCCCGACCTGTAACCAATATGTCGTCCTGGAAAACCACTGTACAAGGAACCGACTTTAGCAGGCTCTCCATGTACTGCTGGAAGATCACCGCTGCCGACCGAATCCCGAACGGGCACCGGTTGTAGATAAACAGACCTTTGTGCGTGTTGATGCAGGTGAGGTCTTTCGAAGACTCCTCCAGCTCCTGCGTCATGTAGGCCGAGGTCAGGTCCAGCTTGGTGAACGTCTTCCCTCCAGCCAGGGCCGCAAATAGGTCGTCTGCCTTGGGTAGCGGGTATTGGTCCTGCAGCGAAAAACGGTTAATTGTTACTTTATAGTCCCCGCAAATTCTAACCGTACCGACCTATTTGAGTACTGGAACAATCAGACTGGCCCAGTCATTGAACTCCGCCGGCACAATGATGTCCTCGCGTTGCAGCCTGCCCAGCTCGATTTCCACTTTCTCACGCATCATGTACGGTATCGCCCGAGCCTTGTGGTGGATGAGTCGTGTACCAGGAACCAAATGGATCTGCACTTTCGCCCCCGAGAAGCTTCCGATGCCTGGCTCGAACAACGATGGGAACCTGCTCAGAACCTGGGCACATGCGGTGTCGTCGACGGACGAGAGCGCTCGGATGCCGTCCCAGTTCCAGCGGATTTTCCCCAGCCAGCTTCTGCCTAACAATGTGCGGCCATCCCCTGGCACAATCCACAGCGGGAGTTCGTGTACTGCTCCGTCATAGGAGACTTTGACTTCTGCACTGCCAATTACAGGGATCAGTTCCTTGGTGTAAGTCCTTAGTTTGGTGTGAATGGGGCTGAGCTTGGGCCTGTGTGCCTTGTTGCACCACAGCCTGTCGAAGGCCGTTTTACTCAGTATGGACTGACTCGCCCCCGTGTCCAGTTCCATAGACACTGGAATACCGTTCAGTTCAACTTTCAATATTATTGGTGGGCATTTCGTGGTGAAGGTGTGTACCCCGTACACCTCTGCCTCCTCGGTACGAGTCTCCAATTCCGTCTGATCCACAGTGGATCGATCTTCCTCTGCGACGTGGTGGTTTGCAGGGTTTGCAGCTCGTCTGCACATACGCTGGAGGTGTCCCATTGCTCTGCAACCATTGCACGCATAGTGCTTGAAGCAGCTTTGATGGGGCCGATGATCACCCCCGCAGCACCAACAGGGTGTTAACTGCCTCGCATTAACAGATGGTGGTGGACTCTGGGTCATCTGAGGTCGGGCACCAACAGCCGGCGTGTACGTTCTGCCCTGTACAATTCTGCTCAAAACCGACGTTACTTTATGCACAGTACTGACCGAAACTTCTTTGTTCTGCGAAGTCTGCTTGGTGTTGTTGATGGTGGACACAAATGCCTGGGCTATCGCTATGGCTTTACTCAGATTCAGAGTTTCTACAGTCAACAGTTTGCGAAGGATTGTCTCATGGCCGATGCCCAGTACAAAAAAGCCTCTGAGCATTTGTTCTAGGAATCCCTCAAACTCACAATGTCCGGCGAGGCGCCTTAGTTCAGCGACGTAGCTCACCACTTCTGCGCCGGTGGTGGAGGGAGTGAGTGTTGAAGGTGGTGGGTAGCGTGCTGATCAAGCGGGCGGCTTTGTCCTGGATGGTGTCGAGCTTAGAAACATATTGGCCGTCCCTTCACCGTCGCTGGGTCACAATCCTGGAACTCCCTCCCTAACAGCACTGTGGGAGCACCTTCACCACACGGGACTGCAGCGGTTCAAGAAGGCGGCTCACCACCACCTTCTCAAGGGGCAATTAGGGATGGGCAATAAATGCCAGTGACCCCTACATCCCAGGAATGAATAAAAACATCGCGAGCAGTTTGGAGTCTGTATTGAGGACATAAGAATATAAGAAATAGGAGCAGGAGTCGGCCATAGGGCCCCTCGAGCCTGCTCCGCCATTTAATACCATCATGGCTGATCCGATCATGGACTCAGCTCCACTTCCCCGCCCGCTCCCCATAACCCTTCACTCCCTTATCGCTCAAAAATCTGTCTATCTCCACCTTAAATATATTCAATGACCCAGCCTCCACAGCTCTCTGGGGCAGAGAATTCCACAGATTTACAACCCTCTGAGAGAAGAAATTCCTCCTCATCTCAGTTTTAAATGGGCGGCCCCTTATTCTAAGACCATGCCCCCTAGTTCTAGTCTCCCCCATCAGTGGAAATATCCTCTCTGCATCCACCTTGTCGAGCCCCCTCATAATCTTAAACATTGCGATAAGATCACCTCTCATTCTTCTGAATTCTAATAAGTAGAGGCCCAAACTTTCTCAACCTTTCCTCATAAGTCAACCCCCTCATCTCTGGAATCAACCGAGTGAACCTTCTCTGAACTGCCTCCAAAGCAAGTATATCCTTCCTTAAATACGGAGACCAAAACTGCACGCAGTACTCCAGGTGTGGCCTCACCAATACCCTGTATAGCTGTAGCAAGACTTCCCTGCTTTTATACTCCATCCCCTTTGCAATAAAGGCCAAGATACCATTGGCCTTCCTGATCACTTGCTGTAACTGCATACTATCCTTTTGTGTTTCATGAACAAGGAGCCCCCAGGTCCCACTGTACTGCAGCACTTTGCAATCTTTCTCCATTTAAATAATAACTTGCTCTTTGATTTTTTTTCTGCCGAAGTGCATGACCTCACACTTTCCCTCACTATACTTCATCTGCCAAATTTTTGCCCACTCACTGAGCCTGTCTATGTCCTTTTGCAGATTTTTTTTGTCCTCCTCACACATTGCTTTTCCTCCCATCTTTGTATCGTCAGCAAACTTGGCTACGTTACACTCAGTCCCTTCTTCCAAGTCATTAATATAGATTGTAAATAGTTGGGGTCCCAGCACTGATCCCTGCGGCACCCCAAGTCGTTAATCTGGATTGTAAATAGTTGGGGTCCCTTATTGCAAGTCATGTTGAAAGCTCATCCCATTGCGCTTGAATGATCAGCCTGAGGACCCCTGGGGGAAAGGAATGCAGAATCGTAGCACAGGTATAACCTGACGGAGCAAAGTTACTTTCCCACAAGCGAGAATGCAAATCACCAGACATTCCATTCACACACAGTACCTGGCTCTGAGTCCGGCAGAACAAGTTAAGAACCTGTTATCAAACACGTACACACACACATACAATCCTGACCTTCATAAACGAGAGGCACAATAGTACAAGAGCCAGAAAGTTATTTGTAAACCTTTATACCATACTGGTTACACTTCAGATGGAGCATTGTCAGAACATCTTAAACAGGAGTAGGCCATACGGCCCCTCGAGCCTGCTCCGTCATTTAATGCAATCATGGCTGATGGTGTTATACGTACAGACTATAGATATACTCTCTGTGTAGACACTGTACAGTTGCATAAGATGGAGACCTGTTCCCTGATGTACTATCAGTAAGGTTTACACTGTGTGTATATAACAATGCTGGCACCACTAGAGGGTGCAACTGGTGGAGACCGGGGTTTCCTGCTGTGGTGGCAGGGGCTGTATAAAAGGGGAGCCACCCTGCTTGTGCCTCACTCTTGAGTTACGAACAAAGGACCAAGGCCACTCCAGTTTGAGTACAACACATTGCCTCGTGGAGTCAATTCATAAGTGCATAACAGATCCGATCATGGACTCAGGTCCACTTCCCTGCCCGCTCCCTTATCGGTTAAGAAACTGTCTATCTCTGTCTTAAATATATTCAATGACCCGGCTTCCACAGCTCTCTGAGGCAGCCAATTCCACAGATCCACAACCCTCTGAGAGAAGAAATTTCTCCTCATCTCAGTTTTAAATGGGCGGCCCCTTATTCTAAGATCATGCCCCCTAGTTCTAGTCTCCCCCCATCAGTGGGAACATCCTCTCTGCATCCACCTTGTCCAATTCTGTGGGCCCCACCTTTTAGGGAGGGTGTGGAGGCCTTGGAGAGGGCGTAGAGGGAGATTTGCCAGAACGTTTCCTGGGGATGAGGGCCTTCTGTTGCCTGGAGAGACTGGAGAAGCTGGGCCTGTTCTCCTTGGAGCAAAGAAGGTTAAGAGGAGATTGGATGAAACTGTTCAAAATCTCGAAGAGCTTTGCCAAGAGTAAATAAGCAGGAGCTGTTCCCAGGGGCAGGAGTTTCAGTAACCAGAGGGACACAGATTTAAGGTGATCGGCAAAAGAACCAGACGGATGGAGCTGAGGAGAAATGTTTTTAACCAGCGAGTTGTGGTGGTCTGAAAGGGCGACGGAAACCGATTCAATAATAACTTTCAACAGGCAATTGGATAAATACTTGTGGAGAAAATTGCAGAGAAAAGGAAGGGGAGTGGGATTAATTGTATGTTGTATTTTCAATGGAACTCAATCCGGAGAAGTGTGAGGGAATGCGGGCTAACAAGGCGAGGGAACACACATTAAATGGTCGGACACTGAGAAGTGTGGAGGAACAGAGGGACCTGGGAGTGCAGGTCCACAGATCCCTGAAGGTAGCAGGCCAGGTGGATAAGGTGGTTAAGAAGGCATACGGAATACTTGCCTTTATTGGCCGAGGCATGGAATACAAGAGCAGGGAGGGTTATGCTTGAACTGTATAAAACACTGGTTAGGCCACAGCTGGAGTACTGCGTGCACAGTTCTGGTCACCACATTACAGGAAGGATGTGATTGCACTGGAGAGGGTACAGAGGAGATTTACCAGGATGTTGCACTGGAGAGGGTACAGAGGAGATTTACCAGGATGTTGCACTGGAGAGGGTACAGAGGAGATTTACCAGGATGTTGCACTGGAGAGGGTGCAGAGGAGATTTACCAGGATGTTGCACTGGAGAGGGTACAGAGGAGATTTACCAGGATGTTGCACTGGAGAGGGTACAGAGGAGATTTACCAGGATGTTGCACTGGAGAGGGTACAGAGGAGATTTACCAGGATGTTGCCGGGACTGGAGAATTTTAGCGATGAGGAAAGATTGGATAGGCTGGGGTCTGTTTTCTTTGGAACAGAGGAGGCTGAGGGGAGAGCTGATTGAGGTGTATAAAATGATGAGGGGCCTGGATAGAGTGGATAGGACGGACCTGTTTCCCTGGGCAGAGGGGTCAACAACCAGGGGGCAGAGATTGAAAGTAATTGGGGGGAGGGGGTTTAGAGGGGATTTGAGGGGAAATGTCTTCACCCAGAGGGTGGTGGGGGTCTGGGGGGGAACTCACGGCCTGAAAGGGGGGTAGAGGCAGAAACCCTCACCACATTTGGATGTGCACCTGAAGTGCCGTAACCCACAGGGCTACGGACCTAGAGCGGGGAAAGTGGGATTAGGCTGGGTAGCTCTTGGTTGGCCGGCATGGACATGATGGGCCGAATGGCTTCCTTCCGTGCTGTAAATGTCTGTGATTCTATGATTCCTTAATTCTGTGATTCTATGATTCCTTAATTCTGGATTCTATGTAGTATGTACCATTTAAAATTGCCAAACTCCCTTGTCTATTTTCTACCCTTTGTTTTCTCTGCTTTCCAAACTCACTTGCTAATATACAGTAGACACCCCAAGTCGCTGGAGAAATATCACCAACGGTGTCTCCGCAAGACCCTACAAATCCCCTGGGAGGACAGACGCACCAACGTTAGCGTCCTCGACCAGGCCCAACATCCCCAGCATCGAAGCACTGACCACACTCGACCAGCTCCGCTGGGCAGGGCCACATTGTCCGCATGTCCCCCAGACACGAGACTCCCAAAGCGAGCGCTCTACTCGGAACTCCTTCACGGCAGGCGAGCCCCAGGTGGGCAGAGGAAACGTTACAAGGGACACACCCTCAAAGCCCACCCTGATAAAGTGCAACATCCCCCACCGACACCTGGGAGTCCCTGGGCCCAAAGACCAGTCCCGCCCAAAGTGGAGGAAGTGCATCCGGGAGGGCGCTGAGCACCTCGAGTCTCGTCGCCGAGAGCGTGCAGAAAGCAAGCGCAGGCAGCGGAAGGAGCGTGCGGCAAACCAGTCCCACCCTCCCCTTCCCTCAACCACTGTCTGTCCCACCTGTGACAGGGACTGTGGCTCCCTTATTGGACTGTTCAGTCACCTGAGGACTCACTGTTAGAGTGGGGGCAAGTCTTCCTCGATTCCGAGGGACTGCCTGTGATGTTGATGATGAAGTACATACCACTGAGCACTGCCAATCTGCCTTGTCTATTTTCTAGCCTTTATTTCCTCTGCTTTCCAAACTCGCTTATTCATTTACCTGCCTTGCATTCTCTGCCTTCTTGATTTTACTCTCGGGCTCCGATGTCCCTGCCAGGCTAGTTATCAGCACTGCACAGGGAGTGGCAGCTTAAGTTACTTGCTGAAGTCATTGCATTGGAACTTGAACCTACAATCTTCTGGCTGAACGGCCCGAGTGCTGTACCCTGGGCCACGGCTAAGATTGAACATTTTATTAGCCACCCCAACAATTTCCCATCCATCGTGAACCCCTGCCTAGCGCTGTCGATGACACCTTTTTTTTCTTGAACAGCGATCCCTGGGGACCTGCCCTTTCCTGGCCCCCATTACCGAAACTCGCTTTTTTGTCCAGATTCATTTAATTAACTCAGTTTAAATTCCACAGCTGCTGTGGTGGGAAATGAGCCCGTGGCTCTGGAATCCTCGTCCTGTAACATAATCAGGCTGCTGTTCCCTGGTGCAGGCAAATACCAGCCCGCTTTGGGCCTTGAATGTTAGGTATGTGCGTATCCTAGGAACACTTCCCTTATCGAGACAAGGGCACCTTGGCTGGTGCTTGGGACTGCTTCTTCTTCTTCGGCAGTCCTTCGGAGTCGAGGGGTGACTTGCTTCCACGCTCAAATGAGTTCTAAGGTGATGGATGAGACCAATGCGGGATCTGCAGTCACTGTCACAGGTGGGGACGGGTGCGGGGGAGGGGAGGCACGGGGTGTGGGGACAGACAGGGGTTGAGGGAAGGGGAGGGTGGGACTGGTTTGCCGCACGCTCCTTCCGCTGCCTGCGCTTGCTTTCCGCACGCTCTCGGCGACGAGACTCGAGGTGCTCAGCGCCCTCCCGGATGCACTTCCTCCACTTAGGGGCGGGACTGGTCTTTGGGCCCAGGGACTCCCAGGTGTCGGTGGGGGATGTTGCACTTTATCAGGGGTGGGCTCTGAGGGTGTGTCCCTTGTAACGTTTCCTCTGCCCCACCTGGGGCTCGCTTGCCCGTGAAGGAGTTCCGAGTAGAGCGCTTGGCTTTGGGGAGTCTCATGTCTGGGGGGCCATGTGGACAATGTGGCCCTGCCCAGCGGAGCTGGTCGAGTGTGGTCAGTGCTTCGATGCTGGGGATGTTGGGCCTGGTCGAGGGTGCAGCAAAGATTGATGCGAATGGTTCAAGGGACGAAGGATTTCAGTGACGGGGATAGACTGAAGAAGGTGAGCTTGTTCTCCTTGGAACAGAGAAGGTTGAGAGGAGATTTGATGGAGGTGTTCAAAGTTATGAGGGGTCTAGACAGAGTAGATCGAGAGAAACTGTTCCCATTGGTGGAAAGGTCGGGAACCAGATGACACAGATTTAAGGCGATTGGCAGAAGAACCAAAGGCGACGTGAGGGAACGCTTGTTCACACAGCGAGTGGTATCTGGAATACGCGGCCTGAGAGGGTGGGGGAGGGAGAATTAACTCGAGAAGCTCGACACCATCCAGGACAAAGCAGCCGCTTGATCGACACACTACCCACCACCTTCAACACTCACTCCCTCCACCACCTTCAACACTCACTCCCTCCACCACCTTCAACACTCACTCCCTCCACCACCTCCAACACTCACTCCCTCCACCACCGGCGCCCCCTGGCTGCAGTGTGCACCGTCTACAAGATGCACCGCGGCAACTCGCCAAGGCTTCTTCGGCAGCACCTCCCAAACCCGCGACCTCTGCCCGCCCAGAAGGACAAGGGCAGCAGGCGCATGGGAACACCGCCTCCTCCTCGTTCCCCTCCCAGTCACACACCATCCCTCGACTTGGAAATATATCGGCCGTTCCTCCATTGTCGCTGGGTCACAATCCTGGAACTCCCTCCCCAACAGCACTGTGGGAGCACCTTCCCCACACGGACTGCAGCGGTTCAAGAAGGCGGCTCACCACCACCTTCTCAAGGGGCCATTAGGGGACGGGCAATAAATGCCGGCCTTGTCAGCGACGCCCACATCCCCAGAAACAAATGAAAAAAAAAACAGGTTTTGCTGGAAGTGTGCGAGAAGGATTTCCCCCTCGGGGCTCTCCGATATACACAGGAGGACATTAACGTGCGGTGAGCACATGAGCACATGGTATCAACTGCTTTTCTGACATGGAAAGTGATTGAGCCAGCGAATAAGTGCTCGTAATGACATCATAGGCAGTCCCTCGGAATCGAGGAAGACCTGCTTTCACTTGGCCATCCGCTGATGTCAGCGCGCGCTTCCCAGTGGCTCTCCCTTCCCCACCCTCCTCGAGAGTGGCACCGGATGGTGAGGTGGTCAAGTTCGGGGCCCGTAGAATAAGGGCGATTTCATTGAGATGCAAAGTGTTGCATGCAGTGTCCAGTTTTGAGGGCCTGGTCTTCAAACACTCTTTGCCTCAGGGGGCCAAAGACTGCACTGGCGCACTGGAGATGGAGTTGGATCTCGTCGTCAATGTCTGCTCTTGTTGACAAGAGGACTCGGAACTCTTTCGCGGCAGACGAGCCAAAGCTGGGCAGAGGAAACGTTACAAGGGACCACCCTCAAAGCCCTCCCTGATAAAGTGCAACATCCCCACCGACACCTGGGAGTCCCTGGGCCCAAAGACCAGTCCGCCCTAAGGTTGGAAATCGTTGGTTAGTGGTGTGCCACAGGGATCGGTGCTGGGACCACAACTGTTTACAATATACATAGATGACCTGGAGGAGGGGACAGAGTGTAGTGTAACAAAATTTGCAGATGACACAAAGATTAGTGGGAAAGCGGGTTGTGTAGAGGACACAGAGAGGCTGCAAAGAGATTTAGATAGGTTAAGCGAATGGGCTAAGGTTTGGCAGATGGAATACAATGTCGGAAAATGTGAGGTCATCCACCTTGGAAAAAAAAACAGTAAAAGGGAATATTATTTGAATGGGGAGAAATTACAACATGCTGAGGTGCAGAGGGACCTGGGGGTCCTTGTGCATGAATCCCAAAAAGTTAGTTTGCAGGTGCAGCAGGTAATCAGGAAGGCGAATGGAATGTTGGCCTTCATTGCGAGAGGGATGGAGTACAAAAGCAGGGAGGTCCTGCTGCAACTGTACAGGGTATTGGTGAGGCCACACCTGGAGTACTGCGTGCAGTTTTGGTCACCTTACTTAAGGAAGGATATACTAGCAATGTGGGGGGTACAGAGACGATTCACTAGGCTGATTCCGGAGATGAGGGGGTTACCTTATGATGATAGATTGAGTAGACTGGGTCTTTACTCCTTGGTGTTCAGAAGGATGAGGGGTGATCTTATAGAAACATTTAAAATAATGAAAGGGATATAGAGGCAGAGAGGTTGTTTCCACTAGTCGGGGAGACTAGAACTAGGGGACACAGCCTCAAAATACGGGGGAGCCAATTTAAAACCGAGTTGAGAAGGAATTTCTTCTCCCAGAGGGTTGTGAATCTGTGGAATTCTCTGCCCAGGGAAGCAGTTGAGGCTGGCTCATTGAATGTATTCAAGTCAAAGATAGATGGATTTTTAAGCAATAAGGGAATTAAGGGTTACGGGGAGCGGGCGGGTAAGTGGAGCTGAGTCCACGGCCAGATCAGCCATGATCTTTTTGAATGGCGGAGCAGGCTCGAGGGGCTAGATGGCCTACTCCTGGTCCTAATTCTTATGTTCTTATGTTCCTCGATTCCGATGGACTGCCGATGTTGATAGAAACATAGAAAATAGGTGCAGGAGTAGGCCATTCGGCCCTTCGAACTTGCACCATCATTCAATAAGATCAAGGCTGATCATTCAACCTCAGTACCCCTTTCCTGCTTTCCCTCCATACCCCTTGATCCCTTTGGCCGTAAGGGTCATATCTAACTCCCTCTTGAATATATCTAATGAACTGGCCTCAACAACTTTCTGCGGTAGAGAATTCCACAGGTTAACCACTCTCTGAGTGAAGAAGTTTCTCCTCATCTCAGTCCTAAATGGCTTACCCCTTATTCTTAGACTGTGACCCCTGGTTCTGGAACTCCCCTGCAACTGGAACATTCTTCCTGCATCTAACCTGTCCAGTCCCGTCACAATTTTATATGTTTCTATGAGATCCCCTCTCATTCTTCTAAACTCCAGTGAATACAGGCCCAGTCGATCCAGTCTCTCCTCATATGTCAGTCCTGCCATTCCGGGAATCAATCTGGTGAACCTTCGCTGCACTCCCGCAATAGCAAGAACATCCTTCCTCAGATTAGGAGACCAAAACTGAACACAATATTCCAGGTGTGGCCTCACCAAGGCCCTGTACAACTGCAGTAAGACCTCCCTGCTTCTATACTCAAATCCCTTAGCTATGAAGGCCAACATACCATTTGCTTTCTTCACCGCCTGTTGATCCAATCATGGACTCAGCTCCACTTCCCCGCCCGCTCCCCATAACCCTTCACTCCCTTATTGCTCAAAATTCTGTCTATCTCCACCTTAAATATATTCAATGACCCAGCCTCCACAGCTCTCTGGGGCAGAGAATTCCACAGATTTAAAACCCTCTAAGAGAAGAAATTCCTCCTCATCTCAGCTTTAAATGGGTGGCCCCTTATTCTAAGACTATGCCCCCTAGTTCTAGTCTCCCCCATCAGTGGAAACATCCTCTCTGCATCCACCTTGTCGAGCCCCCTCATAATCTGATACGTTTCGATAAGATCGCCTCTCATTCTTCTGAATTCCAATGAGTAGAGGCCCAACCTCCTCAACCTTTCCTCATAAGTCAACCCCCTCATCTCCGGAATCAACCGAGTGAACCTTCTCTGAACTGCCTCCAAAGCAAGTATATCCTTTCGTAAATATGGAAACCAAAACTGCACGCAGTACTCCAGGTGTGGCCTCACCAATACCCTGTATAACTGGAGCAAGACTTCCCTGCTTTTATACTCCATCCCCTTTGCAATAAAGGCCAAGATACCATTGGCCCTTCCTGATCACTTGCTGTACCTGCATACTAACTATTGTGTCTGTAAGCACTTGAGTAATGACTCCATGAGGTAAGGTTTTGTACTTGAACTGTGGTGACCTTAGTCCATTTATTGCAGCCCATGAGCGAGGGTACAGAAAGGTGATCTCCCTTTTATGCCTGGTTATCTGTCGTGTACAGGTGACCCCTAGGTCTCCACCAGTTGCACCCTCTGGTGGTACAAACAGTGTACATACAGTGTGAAGGTACATCGAGTAGTCTTATGTAGCTGTACGTTAAGTGTACAGGCTATATACTTACACATACACAACACTAGCCTTTTGTGTTTCATGCACAAGGACCCCCAGGTCCCTCTGTACTGCAGCACTTTGCAAGTGATGTGAAGAAATATTTGCTGTCTGATCACGAGTGATTACAGCTCGTTACCAGCAAAAGTTCTCATGCACTGTTTCTCCAAACAACACTTTCTGTATCGGTCATGAATCCTAGACATTTACAGCAGGGAAGGAGGCCATTTCGGCCCATCGTGTCTGTGCCGGCCGACCAAGAGCTACCCAGCCTAATCCCACTTTCCAGCTCTGGGTCCGTAGCCCTGTGGGTTACGGCACTTCAGGTGCACATCCAAATGTGGTGAGGGTTTCTGCCTCTACCCCCCTTTCAGGCCGTGAGTTCCGCCCCAGACCCCCACCACCCTCTGGGTGAAGACATTTCCCCTCAAATCCAGCTGTGGCTCAGTGGGCAGCACACTCGTCCCTGAGTCAGCAGGTTGTGGTTTCAAGTCCCCCTCCAGGAAATTGTGCACAGAAATCTCGGCTGTTACTACAGTGCAGTACTGAGGGAGCGCCGCACTGTCAGAGGGGCAGTACTGAGGGAGTGCCGCACTGTCGGAGGGGCAGTACTGAGGGAGCGCCGCACTGTCGGAGGGACGGTATTGAGGGAGCGCCGCACTGTCGGAGGGACGGTACTGAGGGAGTGCCGCGCTGTTGGAGGGGCAGTACCGAGGGGAGCATGGTGCTCCTTCAGTGTTGCCCCTCTGAAAGGAGTGGATTTTATGGGTGGAGTTAGAGGAGTTGAAATCAATAATAAACCAGCGCTAGGCCCGCTCTGATAAAACCAAGAATGCCATTGCCTTGACGTGACCTTTGGGACAATGTGCATATTGTGAGTCTTGTATTAACGTGGGAATGCAAGGCAGGGCAATGCGAGTAAAAATTTCCACATTGCTGGGGTTGAACAAGTGAGGGATTGTCGCTGGGATTTGCAGTGCAGGAAGTGCATGAAATGCGTCTAACTGGATTGCTGGAGTCTGCCCTGGGTAGCGCTTCTGTCACATAACCGCTGTGGTTGGACTTCTAGAAGGCATTTGACAAGGTGTCAGATAAAAGGTTACTGCACAAGATAAAAGTTCACGGGGTTGGGGGTAATATATTAACACAGAAAGAGGATTGGTTAACTAACAGAAAACAGAGAGTCGGGATAAATGGTTCATTCTCGGGTTGGCAATCAGTAACCAGTGGGGTGTCGCAGGGATCAGTGCTGGGACCCCAACTATTTACAATCTATATTAACGACTTGGAAGAAGGGACCGAGTGTAACGTAGCCAAGTTTGCTGACGATACAAAGATGGGAGGAAAAGCAATGTGTGAGGAGGACACAAAAAACCTGCAAAAGGACACAGACAGGCTCAGTGAGTGGGCAAAAATTTGGCAGATGGAGTATAATGTTGGAAAGTGTGAGGTCATGCACTTTGGCAGAAAAAAATCAAAAAGCAAATTATAATTTAAATGGAGAAAGATTGCAAAGTGCCGCAGTACAGCGGGACCTGGGGGTTACTTGTGCATGAAACACAAAAGGATAGTATGCAGGTACAGCAAGTAATCAGGAAGGCCAATGGAATCTTGGCCTTTACTGCAAAGGGGGATGGAGTATAAAAGCAGGAAGTCTTGCCACAGTTACACAGGGTATTGGTGAGGCCACACCTGGAGTACTGCGTGCAGTTTTGGTCTCTGTATTTACGAAAGGATATACTTGCTTTGGAGGTGGTACAGAGAAGGTTCACTCGGTTGATTCCGGGGATGAGGGGGTTGACTTATGAGGAAAGGTTGAGGAGGTTGGGCCTCTACTCATTGGAATTCAGAAGAATGAGAGGTGACCTTATCGAAACGTATACGATTATGAGGGGGCTTGACAAGGTGGATGCAGAGAGGATGTTTCCACTGATGGGGGAGACTAGAACTAGGGGGCATGGTCTTAGAATAAGGGGCCGCCCATTTAAAACTGAGATGAGAAGGAATTTCTTCTCTCAGAGGGTTGTAAATCTGTGGAATTCTCTGCCCCAGAGAGCTGTGGAGGCTGGGTCATTGAATATATTTAAGGTGGAGATAGACAGATGTTTGAGCGATAAGGGAGTGAAGGGTTATGGGGAGCGGGCGGGGAAGTGGAGCTGAGTCCATGATCGGATCAGCCATGATCGTATTAAATGGCGGAGCAGGCTCGAGGGGCCCTATGGCCTACTCCTGCTCCTATTTCTTATGTTCTTATTTACAGCCCCTCCACCCACACCACTTCAGTGCTCTGTTACTTTGGCCAATTGCTGAGACCTTGGGGCCCAACTGCCTTTTACTTTTAATCTGCAGGCGATTCACCTCAGTTGTCTGATGACAGGAAATGGTACAAGCTAAATCAAAAGCCAAGTTCGGAGTTGTGAATAACTTTCTTCTGATCCGCATCATTTTTCATCCCACAAAGAAATGCTCGGTCCTGAAAGCTTCTGAAATTTCAGTGAATAGAAAGCTTCTTTAATGTTACAATGTACTCACTGATACTTTCGTCGGTTAACTGATCTCGTATTCCGAAAACATAACTTGCAGCAATTTTCCACGGCTCAGGACTGTAATGCTGTTCTAACCGCTTAAGTGAAATGTCCTTTGGCTTGACAGGCACAAGCAAATTTTTCAGGGTTTCATACACCTCGGGCCCCTGCTTCAGTTAAGAAAATAGCCCGTTTTCTTTCCAACACCGCCCGGTTACGGTTTTCATCATCAGGGACTTCGATGATACAATTTGTGGTGAAAAACATTCCTAGCCGCTCCACATATGCTCCGAAACATTCACGGCCGCGATGGAACTCTCCCAAGCACCCTGTTACATAAGAACATAAGAACATAAGAAATAGGAACAGAAAGATGTTTTTAGTTGTGGTGGATGCTTATTCCAAGTGGACAGAGTGTATAATCGTGTCATCCAGCACATCCACAGCTACCATTGAGAGCCTTCGTGTCATGTTTGCCACGCACGGTCTGCCTGACATCGTTGTAAGCGACAACGGACCTTGCTTCACCAGTATGGAGTTTCAAGAGTTCATGAAACTCAATGGTATCAAACCTGTGAGGTCAGCACCTTTCAAACCCGCATCTAACGGTCAAGCAGAGCGTGCGGTCCCAATCATCAGGCAGAGTATGAAACGTGTAACTCAAGGTTCACTGCAAACTCACTTGTCACGCATATTGCTTAGTTACAGGACAAGACCCCACACGCTTACCGGGGTCTCCCCTGCTGAACTATTGATGAAGAGAGGTCTCAAGACCAGGCTCTCTCTTGTCCACCCTGACTTGAATAATCGTGTCGAATACAGACGTCAAAGTCAGCAGTGGTATCGTGATCGCTCTACCGTGTCACGCGACCTTTCTATCAATGATCCTGGGTATGTACCGCATTATGGTCAAGGTCCCAAGTGGGTCGCCGGGCCTGTTACGGCCAAGGAGGGTAACAGAGTGTTTATCGTCAAGCTCAAGAATGGGCAGACATGCAGGAAACATGTCGATCAGATAAAGCTGTGGCACACGGATGAACCGGAACAGTCTGAGGAAGACGCAATCAGTGACCAACCAACCTACCCTCAGTCATCAGAGGACTCCGCCACCATCAGTGAACCTGGACTTTCAATCCCTGACGTGGTCATTGCCATTCCCATCAGATCGGCTACCCAGCCCCCAGTCATAACAGACTCAGAACGCTCACCCAAGGCTGGAGTTGAACTGAGATGTTCAACTCGGGAGCGGAAAGTCCCGGACCATCCCATTTTGTAAAAAGACTGTTACTAATATCTTAAAGGGGGATATTGTCATGTATGTATGCTTGGGGTTTACTAGACACCAGGTGGCATCACTGTCGGAGGTCATTGGGCTGTGCGCAGTGTGTGTGGCCCAGGTATAAAAGGCCAGCCATCTTGTAATGTGATCACTTTGGGCTCGAATAAAGTAGAGGCAGGTTTGTACCTGTGTTAGTTTATAGTATTCAGTCTATCGAGTTATTACAAACACAACATCAGCAAACTTGGCTACGTTACACTCGGTCCTTTCTTCCAAGTCGTCAATATAGATTGTAAATAGTTGGGGTCCCAGCACTGATCCCTGCGGCACCCCCACTAGTTACTGGTTGCCAAGCAGAGAATGAACCATTTATCCCGACTCTCTGCTTTCTGTTAGTTCGCCAATCCTCTATCCATGCTAATATATTACCCCCAACCCCGTGAACTTTTATCTTGTGCAGTCACCTTTTACGTGGCACCTTGTCAAATGCCGTCTGGAAATCCAAATACACCACATCCACTGGTTCCCCCTTTATCCACCGTTCGTTACATCCTCAAAGAATTACAACAAATTTGTCAAATATTATTCCCATAGGCATTGCCACCTGGACACTTCAGTTTAGCCAAATGTGCTGGTAATATGCCTTGGATTTATAGCTGTTGTGCCAAACAAAGAATCTCTCACAGCCTCTCCATCATTGGACTGAATCATCCACCAACAACAATTTCAGCGAGGGTATCCGATTATCCTATCCTTCGTCACCAAAGTGACAATCACACACTCAAGATGGCTTCAATGTGCAACTTGCTTTCATAGCAGCAGTTGTATTATCACAGTAGTCCACTGTGCTCGCTGACCTACATTGACTCGATTTCAGAATTCTCATCCTCGTTTACAAATCCCTCCATGGCCCTCGCCCCTCCCTATCTCTGTAACCTCCTCTAGCCCCCTACACCCCTCCCTATCTCTGTAACCCCCTCCAGCCTCTACACCCCTCCCTATCTCTGTAACCTCCTCTAGCCCCCTACACCCCTCCCTATCTCTGTAACCCACTCCAGCCCCTACACCCCTCCCTATCTCTGTAACCTGCTCCAGCCCCTATACCCCTCCCTATCTCTGTAACCTCCTCCAGCCCCTACACCCCTCCCTATCTCTGTAACCTGCTCCAGCCCCTATACCCCTCCCTATCTCTGTAACCTCCTCCAGCCCCTATACCCCTCCCTATCTCTGTAACCTCCTCTAGCCCCCTACACCCCTCCCTATCTCTGTAACCTCCTCCAGCTCCTACACCCCTCCCTATCTCTGTAATCCCCTCCAGCCCCTACACCCCTCCCTATCTCTGTAACCTGCTCCAGCCCCTATACCCCTCCCTATCTCTGTAACCTCCTCCAGCCCCTATACCCTTCTCTATCTCTGTAACCCCCTCCAGCCCCTACACCCCTCCCTATCTCTGTAACCCCCTCCAGCCCCTAAACCCCTCCCTATCTCTGTAACCTCCTCCAGCCCTACACCCCTCCCTATCTCTGAAACCTCCTCCAGCTCCTACACCCCTCCCTATCTCTGTAACCTCCTCCAGCCCCTACACCCCTCCCTATCTCTGTAACCTCCTCCAGCCCCTACACCCCTCCCTATCTCTGTAACCTCCTCCAGCCCTACACCCCTCCCTATCTCTGAAACCTCCTCCAGCTCCTACACCCCTCCCTATCTCTGTAACCTCCTCCAGCCCCTACACCCCTCCCTATCTTTATAACCTCCTCCAGCCCAACACCCCTCCCTATCTCTGTAACCTCCTCCAGCTCCTACACCCCTCCCTATCTCTGTAACCCACTCCAGCCCCTACAACCCTCCCGATCTCTGTAACCCCCTCCAGCCCCACAACCCCCCCGAGATGTCTGCACTCCTCTAATTCTGCCCTCCTGACCATCCCTGATTATAATCGCTCCACCATCGGTGGCCGTGCCTTCTGTTGCCTGGGCCCCAAGCTCTGGAGCTCCCTCCCTAAACCTCTCCCCCTCTCTCTCCTCTTTTAAGACGCTCCTTAAAACCTCCCTCTTTGACCCAGCTTTAGGTCACCTACGTTACTTTCTACTTATGCGGCTCGGTGTCAAATTTTTATCTCATAATTCTCCTGTGAAGCACCCTGGGACATTTCACTACGTTAAAGGCGCTATATAAATATACGTTGTCTCCGCAAGATCCTGCAAATCCCCCGGGAGGACAGACGCACCAACGTTAGCGTCCTCGACCAGGCCCAACATCCCCAGCATCGAAGCACTGACCACACTCGACCAGCTCCGCTGGGCAGGGCCACATTGTCCGCATGTCCCCCAGACACGAGACTCCCAAAGCAAGCGCTCTACTCGGAACTCCTTCACGGCAAGTGAGCCCCAGGTGGGCAGAGGAAACGTTACAAGGGACCACCCTCAAAGCCTCCCTGATAAAGTGCAATATCCCCACCGACACCTGGGAGTCCCTGGGCCAAAGACCAGTCTGCCCTAAGTGGAGGAAGTGCATCCGGGAGGGCGCTGAGCACCTCGAGTCTCGTCGCCGAGAGCGTGCAGAAAGCAAGCGCAGGCAGCGGAAGGAGCGTGCGGCAAACCAGTCCCACCCTCCCCTTCCCTCAACCACTGTCTGTCCCACCTGTGCAGTAGTTCTTGTCTTGGACTGTTCATAGAAACATAGAAACATAGAAATAGGTGCAGGAGTAGGCCATTCGGCCCTTCGAGCCTGCACCACCATTCAATAAGATCATGACTGATCATTCCCTCAATACCCCTTTCCTGCTTTCTCTCCATACCCCCTGATCCCTTTAGCTGTAAGGGCCACATCTAACTCCCTCTTGAATATACCCAACGAACTGGCCTCAACAACTCTCTGTGGTAGAGAATTCCACAGGTTCACAATTCTCTGAGTGAAGAAGTTTCTCCTCATCTCTGTCCTAAATGGCCTGCCCCTTATCCTTAGACTGTGTCCCCTGGTTCTGGACTTCCCCAACATCGGGAACATTCTTCCTGCATCGAACCTGTCCAGTCCCGTCAGAATTTTATATGTTTCTATGAACTCCCCTCTTATTCTTCTAAACTCCAGTGAATACAGGCCCAGTCGATCCAGTCTCTCCTCATATGTCAGTCCCACCATCCCGGGAATCAGTCTGGTGAACCTTCGCTGCACTCCCTCAATAGCAAGAACGTCCTTCCTCAGATTAGGAGACCAAAACTGAACACAATATTCCAGGTGAGGCCTCACCAAGGCCCTGTACAACTGCAGTAAGACCTCCCTGCTCCTATACTCAAATCCCCTCGCTATGAAGGCCAACATACCATTTGCCTTCTTCACCGCCTGCTGTACCTGCATGCCAACTTTCAATGACTGATGAACCATGACACCCAGGTCTCGTTGCACCTCCCCTTTTCCTAATCTGTCACCATTCAGATACTATTCTGCCTTCCTGTTTTTGCCCTCAAAGTGGATAACCTCACATTTATCCACATTATACTGCATCTGCCATGCATTTGCCCACTCACCTAACCTGTCCAAGTCACCCTGCAGCCTCTTAGCATCCTCCTCACAGCTCACACCGCCACCCAGCTTAGTGTCATCTGCAAACTTGGAGATATTACATTCAGCCACTTGAGAACTCATGTTTAGAGTGCAAGTGAGTCTTCCACGATTTGGAGGAACTGCCGATGATGATGATCATGTTGTTGTTGAAGAAGTGCTTGTTTTAACTGCTGGGACACGAGCCATTGAACTACTGCATCACCACTCCCAGCTGTTCCATTATTTACAAAGGCTCTCACCGAGACCCGGCCCTTTAAGACGTCGCAAGCAGTTTTATGCAGACAGAGAGAGAGAGAGAGAGGGTGTATGAGAGAGATCAAGTGAGAGAGGATGTATGAGAGAGAGAAAGAGAGAGAGAAAGAGGGTGTACGAGAGAGAGAGAGAGAGAGAGAGTGTACGAGGGAGAGAGAGAAAGAGGGAGAGGGTGCACGAGAGAGAGAGAGAGATAAAGAGAGAGAAAGGTGTACAAGAGAGAGAGAGAGACAGAGAAAGAGAGGGTGAATGAGAGAGAGAGAGAGGGTGTACGAGAGAGAGAGTGAGGTTGTATGAGAGGGAGAGAGAGAGAGAGGGGGTGTACGAGAGAGAGAGAGGGGGATGTATGAGAGAGAGAGGGGGGTGTACGAGAGAGAGAGACAGACAGCGAGAGAGAGGGTGTACGAGAGATAGAGAGAGAGGGTGTACGAGAGAGAGAGTGAGGTTGTACGAGAGGGAGAGAGAGAGGGTATATGAGAGAGAGAGAGAGAGAGGGGGGGGTGTATGAGAGAGAGAGAGTGGGTGTACGAGAGTGGAGAGAGACAGAGAGAGAGAGGGTGTACGAGAGAGAGAGAGAGGGTGTGCGAGAGAGAGAGTGAGGTTGTACGAGAGGGAGAAAGAGAGAGAGAGGGAGGTGTATGAGAGAGAGGGGGTGTACGAGAGAGAGAGAGAGGGAGGTGTACGAGAGAGAGAGAGAGAGACAGAGAGAGTTAGGGTGTATGAGAGAGACAGGGTGTATGAGAGAGAGAGAGTGAGGTTGTACGAGAGGGAGAGAGAGAGAGAGAGAGGGGGATGTATGAGAGAGAGGGGGTGTACGAGAGAGAGAGAGAGAGGAGGGTGTACGAGAGAGAGAGAGAGAGAGAGACAGAGAGAGAGAGGGTGTATGAGAGAGAGAGGGTGTACGAGAGAGAGAGAGAGAGAGAAGGCGTACGAGAGAGAGAGACAGAGAAAGAGAGGGTGAATGAGAGAGAGAGAGAGGGCGTACGAGAGAGAGAGAGAGAGACAGAGGGAGAGAGGGTGTACGAGAGATAGAGAGAGAGGGTGTACGACAGAGAGGGTGTATGAGAGAGAGAGAGAGAGAGAATGAGAGAGAGAGAGAGAGAGAGGGTGTATGAGAGAGAGAGAGAGAGAGAGGGTGTATGAGAGAGAGAAAGAGGGGGTGTACGAGAAATAGAGAGAGAGAGGGTGTACGAGAGAGAGACTGACGTTTCCTTGCAGAATGAAGGAGGGAGCACACTTCGTGATGTTGCTGTTCCCAGGGCCAGTTCAACAACTCACAAATCAGCCTTGTGCTCAGCACTGCGAACTTTGGCGAGTTGAAAGGTTTGGGCAGGAGTGATGTGAGTGAGTGATGTGAGTGGGTGGGTGGGTGAGTGAGTGAGTGGGTGGGTGAGTGGGTGGGTGAGTGGGTGAGTGAGTGAGTGAGTGGGTGGGTGGGTGAGTGAGTGGGTGGGTGAGTGGGTGGGTGAGTGGGTGAGTGAGTGAGTGAGTGGGTGGGTGGGTGAGTGAGTGGGTGGGTGAGTGGGTGGGTGAGTGAGTGGGTGGGTGGGTGAGTGGGTGGGTGAGTGAGTGGGTGGGTGGGTGAGTGGGTGGGTGAGTGGGTGAGTGAGTGAGTGAGTGGGTGGGTGGTTGAGTGAGTGGGTGGGTGAGTGAGTGAGTGGGTGGGTGAGTGGGTGGGTGAGTGGGTGAGTGAGTGAGTGAGTGGGTGAGTGAGTGGGTGGGTGGGTGAGTGGGTGGGTGAGTGGGTGAGTGAGTGAGTGAGTGGGTGGGTGGTTGAGTGAGTGGGTGGGTGAGTGAGTGGGTGGGTGGGTGAGTGAGTGGGTGGGTGAGTGAGTGAGTGGGTGGGTGGGTGAGTGAGTGGGTGGGTGGGTGAGTGAGTGGGTGGGTGAGTGAGTGGGTGGGTGAGTGAGTGGGTGGGTGAGTGAGTGGGTGGGTGGGTGAGTGAGTGGGTGGGTGAGTGGGTGGGTGGGTGAGTGAGTGGGTGGGTGGGTGAGTGAGTGGGTGGGTGAGTGAGTGGGTGAGTGAGTGAGTGGGTGGGTGGGTGAGTGGGTGGGTGAGTGAGTGGGTGGGTGAGTGAGTGGGTGAGTGAGTGAGTGAGTGGGTGGGTGAGTGAGTGGGTGGGTGAGTGAGTGGGTGGGTGAGTGAGTGGGTGGGTGGGTGAGTGGGTGGGTGAGTGGGGGGCGACTCCTGCTGGTTGAAGCCTGTCACGGCACCCAGCTCCCACACACTCTCTCTGGACCACTTCACAACATTCCTGCTTGCAAATCGCCTCTCCCAATAAAAAGGCCGCGGAGGCAAAGGCGGGGGGGTGGGGGGGGGTGGGGGGTCAAGTGACACGTTTTGAGACTGATATTACGAGATTTGTTGGGTAAGAAACATTTATGTAGCATCTTCCACAACCTTCCACTTCCCAAATTGCAAAGTGCCGCAGTACAGCTTGACCTGGGGGTCCTTGTACATGACACACAAAAGGTTAGTCTGCAGGTACAGCAAGTGATCAGGAAGGGCCAATGGTATCTTGGCCCAGGTGTCCCCAGAAGTTATAGGTCAGTGACCTCAGGAGGGTGAAGGCACTGATCCTGATACCCTGCCCCAGGTTTCCCCACAAGTTATAGGTCAGTGACCTCAGGAGGGTGAAGGCACTGATCCTGATACCCTGCCCCAGGTCTATCCCACAAGTTATAGGTCAGTGACCTCAGGAGGGTGAAGGCACTGATCCTGATACCCTGCCCCAGGTCTATCCCACAAGTTATAGGTCAGTGACCTCAGGAGGGTGAAGGCACTGATCCTGATACCCTGCCCCAGGTCTATCCCACAAGTTATAGGTCAGTGACCTCAGGAGGGTGAAGGCACTGATCCTGATACCCTGCCCCAGGTCTATCCCACAAGTTATAGGTCAGTGACCTCAGGAGGGTGAAGACACTGATCCTGATACCCTGCCCCAGGTCTATCCTACAAGTTATAGGTCAGTGACCTCAGGAGGGTGAAGGCACTGATCCTGATACCCTGCCCCAGGTCTATCCCACAAGTTATAGGTCAGTGACCTCAGGAGGGTGAAGGCACTGATCCTGATACCCTGCCCCAGGTCTATCCCACAAGTTATAGGTCAGTGACCTCAGGAGGGTGAAGACACTGATCCTGATACCCTGCCCCAGGTCTATCCTACAAGTTATAGGTCAGTGACCTCAGGAGGGTGAAGGCACTGATCCTGATACCCTGCCCCAGGTGTCCCCACAAGTTATAGGTCAGTGACCTCAGGAGGGTGAAGGCACTGATCCTGATACCCTGCCCCAGGTCTATCCCACAAGTTATAGGTCAGTGACCTCAGGAGGGTGAAGGCACTGATCCTGATACCCTGCCCCAGGTCTATCCCACAAGTTATAGGTCAGTGACCTCAGGAGGGTGAAGGCACTGATCCTGATACCCTGCCCCAGGTCTATCGCACAAGTTATAGGTCAGTGACCTCAGGAGGGTGAAGGCACTGATCCTGATACCCTGCCCCAGGTGTCCCCACAAGTTATAGGTCAGTGACCTCAGGAGGGTGAAGGCACTGATCCTGATACCCTGCCCCAGGTCTATCCCACAAGTTATAGGTCAGTGACCTCAGGAGGGTGAAGGCACTGATCCTGATACCCTGCCCCAGGTGTCCCCACAAGTTATAGGTCAGTGACCTCAGGAGGGTGAAGGCACTGATCCTGATACCCTGCCCCAGGTGTCCCCACAAGTTATAGGTCAGTGACCTCAGGAGGGTGAAGGCACTGATCCTGATACCCTGCCCCAGGTGTCCCCACAAGTTATAGGTCAGTGACCTCAGGAGGGTGAAGGCACTGATCCTGATACCCTGCCCCAGGACTATCCCACAAGTTATAGTTCAGTGACCTCAGGAGGGTGAAGACACTGATCCTGATACCCTGCCCCAGGTGTCCCCACAAGTTATAGGTCAGTGACCTCAGGAGGGTGAAGACACTGATCCTGATACCCTGCCCCAGGTCTATCCCACAAGTTATAGGTCAGTGACCTCAGGAGGGTGAAGACACTGATCCTGATACCCTGCCCCAGGTGTCCCCACAAGTTATAGGTCAGTGATCTCAGGAGGGTGAAGGCACTGATCCTGATACCCTGCCCCAGATGTCCCCACAAGTTATAGGTCAGTGACCTCAGGAGGGTGAAGGCACTGATCCTGATTCCCTGCCCCAGGTGTCCCCACAAGTTATAGGCCAGTGACCTCAGGAGGGTGAAGACACTGATCCTGATTCCCTGCCCCAGGTGTCCCCACAAGTTATAGGCCAGTGACCTCAGGAGGGTGAAGGCACTGATCCTGATACCCTGCCCCAGGTGTCCCCACAAGTTATAGGTCAGTGACCTCAGGAGGGTGAAGACACTGATCCTGATACCCTGCCCCAGGTCTATCCCACAAGTTATAGGTCAGTGACCTCAGGAGGGTGAAGGCACTGATCCTGATACCCTGCCCCAGGTCTATCCCACAAGTTATAGGTCAGTGACCTCAGGAGGGTGAAGACACTGATCCTGATACCCGGCCCCAGGTGTCCCCACAAGTTATAGGTCAGTGACCTCAGGAGGGTGAAGACACTGACCCTGATACCCTGCCCCAGGTCTATCCCACAAGTTATAGGTCAGTGACCTCAGGAGGGTGAAGGCACTGACCCTAATACCCTGCCCCAGGTCTATCCCACAAGTTATAGGTCAGTGACCTCAGGAGGGTGAAGGCACTGATCCTGATACCCTGCCCCAGGTCTATCCCACAAGTTATAGGTCAGTGACCTCAGGAGGGTGAAGGCTCTGATCCTGATACCCTGCCCCAGGTGTCCCCACAAGTTATAGGTCAGTGACCTCAGGAGGGTGAAGGCACTGATCCTGATACCCTGCCCCAGGTCTATCCCACAAGTTATAGGTCAGTGACCTCAGGAGGGTGAAGACACTGACCCTGATACCCTGCCCCAGGTCTATCCCACAAGTTATAGGTCAGTGACCTCAGGAGGGTGAAGGCACTGACCCTGATACCCTGCCCCAGGTCTATCCCACAAGTTATAGGTCAGTGACCTCAGGAGGGTGAAGACACTGATCCTGATACCCTGCCCCAGGTGTCCCCACAAGTTATAGGTCAGTGACCTCAGGAGGGTGAAGGCACTGATCCTGATACCCTGCCCCAGGTCTATCCCACAAGTTATAGACCAGTGACCTCAGGAGGGTGAAGGCACTGATCCTGATACCCTGCCCCAGGTGTCCCCACAAGTTATAGGTCAGTGACCTCAGGAGGGTGAAGACACTGATCCTAATACCCTGCCCCAGGTGTCCCCACAAGTTATAGGTCAGTGACCTCAGGAGGGTGAAGGCACTGATCCTGATACCCTGCCCCAGGTCTATCCCACAAGTTATAGGTCAGTGACCTCAGGAGGGTAAAGGCACTGATCCTGATACCCTGCCCCAGGTGTCCCCACATGTTATAGGCCAGTGACCTCAGGAGGGTGAAGGCACTGATCCTGATACCCTGCCCCAGGTGTCCCCACAAGTTATAGGTCAGTGACCTCAGGAGGGTGAAGGCACTGATCCTGATACCCTGCCCCAGGTGTCCCCACAAGTTATAGGTCAGTGACCTCAGGAGGGTGAAGGCACTGACCCTGATACCCTGCCCCAGGTCTATCCCACAAGTTATAGGTCAGTGACCTCAGGAGGGTGAAGGCACTGATCCTGATACCCTGCCCCAGGTCTATCCCACAAGTTATAGGTCAGTGACCTCAGGAGGGTGAAGGCACTGATCCTGATACCCTGCCCCAGGTGTCCCCACAAGTTATAGGTCAGTGACCTCAGGAGAGTGAAGGCACTGACCCTGATACCCTGCCCCAGGTGTCCCCACAGGTTATAGGTCAGTGACCTCAGGTGGGTGAAGGCACTGATCCTGATACCCTGCCCCAGGTGTCCCCACAAGTTATAGGTCAGTGACCTCAGGAGGGTGAAGGCACTGACCCTGATACCCTGCCCCAGGTCTAACCCACAAGTTATAGGTCAGTGACCTCAGGAGGGTGAAGGCACTGATCCTGATACCCTGCCCCAGGTCTATCCCACAAGTTATAGGTCAGTGACCTCAGGAGGGTGAAGGCACTGATCCTGATACCCTGCCCCAGGTCTATCCCACAAGTTATAGGTCAATGACCTCAGGAGGGTGAAGGCACTGATCCTGATACCCTGCCCCAGGTGTCCCCACAAGTTATAGGTCAGTGACCTCAGGAGGGTGAAGACACTGATCCTAATACCCTGCCCCAGGTGTCCCCACAAGTTACAGGTCAGTGACCTCAGGAGGGTGAAGGCACTGATCCTGATACCCTGCCCCAGGTCTATCCCACAAGTTATAGGTCAGTGACCTCAGGTGGGTGAAGGCACTAATCCTGATACCCTGCCCCAGGTGTCCCCACAGGTTATAGGTCAGTGACCTCAGGAGGGTAAAGACACTGATCCTGATACCCTGCCCCAGGTGTCCCCACAAGTTATAGGCCAGTGACCTCAGGAGGGTGAAGGCACTGATCCTGATACCCTGCCCAAGGTATCCCCACAAGTTATAGGTCAGTGACCTCAGGAGGGTGAAGGCACTGATCCTGATACCCTGCCCCAGGTCTATCCCACAAGTTATAGGTCAGTGACCTCAGGAGGGTGAAGGCACTGATCCTGATACCCTGCCCCAGGTATCCCCACAAGTTATAGGTCAGTGACCTCAGGAGGGTGAAGGCACTGATCCTGATACCCTGCCCCAGGTGTCCCCACAAGTTATAGGTCAGTGACCTCAGGAGGGTGAAGGCACTGATCCTGATACCCTGCCCCAGGTCTATCCCACAAGTTATAGGTCAGTGACCTCAGGAGGGTGAAGACACTGATCCTGATACCCTGCCCCAGGTCTATCCCACAAGTTATAGGTCAGTGACCTCAGGAGGGTGAAGGCACTGATCCTGATACCCTGCCCCAGGTCTATCCCACAAGTTATAGGTCAGTGACCTCAGGAGGGTGAAGGCACTGATCCTGATACCCTGCCCCAGGTCTATCCCACAAGTTATAGGTCAGTGACCTCAGGAGGGTGAAGGCACTGATCCTGATACCCTGCCCCAGGTGTCCCCACAAGTTATCGGTCAGTGACCTCGGGAGGGTGAAGGCACTGATCCTGATACCCTGCCCCAGGTGTCCCCACAAGTTATAGGCCAGTGACCTCAGGAGGGTGAAGGCACTGATCCTGATACCCTGCCCCAGGTCTATCCCACAAGTTATAGGTCAGTGACCTCAGGAGGGTGAAGACACTGACCCTGATACCCTGCCCCAGGTCTATCCCACAAGTTATAGGTCAGTGACCTCAGGAGGGTGAAGACACTGACCCTGATACCCTGCCCCAGGTCTATCCCACAAGTTATAGGTCAGTGACCTCAGGAGGGTGAAGACACTGATCCTGATACCCGGCCCCAGGTGTCCCCACAAGTTATAGGTCAGTGACCTCAGGAGGGTGAAGACACTGACCCTGATACCCTGCCCCAGGTCTATCCCACAAGTTATAGGTCAGTGACCTCAGGAGGGTGAAGGCACTGACCCTGATACCCTGCCCCAGGTCTATCCCACAAGTTATAGGTCAGTGACCTCAGGAGGGTGAAGGCACTGATCCTGATACCCTGCCCCAGGTCTATCCCACAAGTTATAGGTCAGTGACCTCAGGAGGGTGAAGGCACTGATCCTAATACCCTGCCCCAGGTGTCCCCACAAGTTATAGGTCAGTGACCTCAGGTGGGTGAAGGCACTGATCCTGATACCCTGCCCCAGGTGTCCCCACAAGTTATAGGTCAGTGACCTCAGGAGGGTGAAGGCACTGACCCTGATACCCTGCCCCAGGTCTAACCCACAAGTTATAGGTCAGTGACCTCAGGAGGGTGAAGGCACTGATCCTGATACCCTGCCCCAGGTCTATCCCACAAGTTATAGGTCAGTGACCTCAGGAGGGTGAAGGCACTGATCCTGATACCCTGCCCCAGGTCTATCCCACAAGTTATAGGTCAATGACCTCAGGAGGGTGAAGGCACTGATCCTGATACCCTGCCCCAGGTGTCCCCACAAGTTATAGGTCAGTGACCTCAGGAGGGTGAAGACACTGATCCTAATACCCTGCCCCAGGTGTCCCCACAAGTTACAGGTCAGTGACCTCAGGAGGGTGAAGGCACTGATCCTGATACCCTGCCCCAGGTCTATCCCACAAGTTATAGGTCAGTGACCTCAGGTGGGTGAAGGCACTAATCCTGATACCCTGCCCCAGGTGTCCCCACAGGTTATAGGTCAGTGACCTCAGGAGGGTAAAGACACTGATCCTGATACCCTGCCCCAGGTGTCCCCACAAGTTATAGGCCAGTGACCTCAGGAGGGTGAAGGCACTGATCCTGATACCCTGCCCAAGGTATCCCCACAAGTTATAGGTCAGTGACCTCAGGAGGGTGAAGGCACTGATCCTGATACCCTGCCCCAGGTCTATCCCACAAGTTATAGGTCAGTGACCTCAGGAGGGTGAAGGCACTGATCCTGATACCCTGCCCCAGGTATCCCCACAAGTTATAGGTCAGTGACCTCAGGAGGGTGAAGGCACTGATCCTGATACCCTGCCCCAGGTGTCCCCACAAGTTATAGGTCAGTGACCTCAGGAGGGTGAAGGCACTGATCCTGATACCCTGCCCCAGGTCTATCCCACAAGTTATAGGTCAGTGACCTCAGGAGGGTGAAGACACTGATCCTGATACCCTGCCCCAGGTCTATCCCACAAGTTATAGGTCAGTGACCTCAGGAGGGTGAAGGCACTGATCCTGATACCCTGCCCCAGGTCTATCCCACAAGTTATAGGTCAGTGACCTCAGGAGGGTGAAGGCACTGATCCTGATACCCTGCCCCAGGTCTATCCCACAAGTTATAGGTCAGTGACCTCAGGAGGGTGAAGGCACTGATCCTGATACCCTGCCCCAGGTGTCCCCACAAGTTATCGGTCAGTGACCTCGGGAGGGTGAAGGCACTGATCCTGATACCCTGCCCCAGGTGTCCCCACAAGTTATAGGCCAGTGACCTCAGGAGGGTGAAGGCACTGATCCTGATACCCTGCCCCAGGTCTATCCCACAAGTTATAGGTCAGTGACCTCAGGAGGGTGAAGACACTGACCCTGATACCCTGCCCCAGGTCTATCCCACAAGTTATAGGTCAGTGACCTCAGGAGGGTGAAGACACTGACCCTGATACCCTGCCCCAGGTCTATCCCACAAGTTATAGGTCAGTGACCTCAGGAGGGTGAAGACACTGATCCTGATACCCGGCCCCAGGTGTCCCCACAAGTTATAGGTCAGTGACCTCAGGAGGGTGAAGACACTGACCCTGATACCCTGCCCCAGGTCTATCCCACAAGTTATAGGTCAGTGACCTCAGGAGGGTGAAGGCACTGACCCTGATACCCTGCCCCAGGTCTATCCCACAAGTTATAGGTCAGTGACCTCAGGAGGGTGAAGGCACTGATCCTGATACCCTGCCCCAGGTCTATCCCACAAGTTATAGGTCAGTGACCTCAGGAGGGTGAAGGCACTGATCCTAATACCCTGCCCCAGGTGTCCCCACAAGTTATAGGTCAGTGACCTCAGGAGGGTGAAGGCACTGATCCTGATACCCTGCCCCAGGTCTATCCCACAAGTTATAGGTCAGTGACCTCAGGAGGGTAAAGGCACTGATCCTGATACCCTGCCCCAGGTGTCCCCACATGTTATAGGCCAGTGACCTCAGGAGGGTGAAGGCACTGATCCTGATACCCTGCCCCAGGTCTATCCCACAAGTTATAGGTCAGTGACCTCAGGAGGGTAAAGGCACTGATCCTGATACCCTGCCCGAGGTGTCCCCACAAGTTATAGGTCAGTGACCTCAGGAGGGTAAAGGCACTGATCCTGATACCCTGCCCCAGGTGTCCCCACAAGTTATAGGTCAGTGACCTCAGGAGGGTGAAGGCACTGATCCTGATACCCTGCCCCAGGTGTCCCCACAAGTTATAGGTCAGTGACCTCAGGAGGGTGAAGGCACTGACCCTGATACCCTGCCCCAGGTCTAACCCACAAGTTATAGGTCAGTGACCTCAGGAGGGTGAAGGCACTGATCCTGATACCCTGCCCCAGGTGTTCCCACAAGTTATAGGTCAGTGACCTCAGGAGGGTGAAGACACTGATCCTGATACCCTTCCCCAGGTGTCCCCACAAGTTATAGGCCAGTGACCTCAGGAGTGTGAAGGCACTGATCCTGATACCCTGCCCCAGGTATCCCCACAAGTTATAGGTCAGTGACCTCAGGAGGGTGAAGGCACTGATCCTGATACCCTGCCCCAGGTGTCCCCACAAGTTATAGGTCAGTGACCTCAGGAGGGTGAAGGCACTGATCCTGATACCCTGCCCCAGGTCTATCCCACAAGTTATAGGTCAGTGACCTCAGGAGGGTGAAGGCACTGATCCTAATACCCTGCCCCAGGTCTATCACACAAGTTATAGGTCAGTGACCTCAGGAGGGTGAAGGCACTGATCCTGATACCCTGCCCCAGGTCTATCCCACAAGTTATAGGTCAGTGACCTCAGGAGGGTGAAGGCACTGATCCTGATACCCTGCCCGAGGTGTCCCCACAAGTTATAGATCAGTGACCTCAGGAGGGTGAAGGCACTGATCCTGATACCCTGCCCCAGGTCTATCCCACAAGTTATAGGCCAGTGACCTCAGGAGGGTGAAGGCAATGATTCTGATACCCTGCCCCAGGTGTTCCACAAGTTATAGGCCAGTGACCTCAGGAGGGTGAAGGCACTGATCCTGATACCCTGCCCCAGGTGACCCCACAGGTTATAGGTTAGTGACCTCAGGAGGGTGAAGGCACTGACCCTGATACCCTGCCCCAGGTGTCCCCACAAGTTATAGGTCAGTGACCTCAGGAGGGTGAAGGCACTGACCCTGATACCCTGCACCAGGTCTATCCCACAAGTTATAGGTCAGTGACCTCAGGAGCGTGAAGGCACTGATCCTGATACCCTGCCCCAGGTCTATCCCACAAGTTATAGGTCAGCGACCTCAGGAGGGTGAAGACACTGACCCTGATACCCTGCCCAAGGTCTATCCCACAAGTTATAGGTCAGTGACCTCAGGAGGGTGAAGGCACTGATCCTGATACCCTGCCCCAGGTCTATCCCACAAGTTATAGGTCAGTGACCTCAGGAGGGTGAAGACACTGATCCTGATACCCTGCCCCAGGTATCCCCACAAGTTATAGGTCAGTGACCTCAGGAGGGTGAAGACACTGATCCTGATACCCTGCCCCAGGTGTCCCCACAAGTTATAGGCCAGTGACCTCAGAAGGGTGAAGGCACTGATCCTGATACCCTGCCCCAGGTCTATCCCACAAGTTATAGGTCAGTGACCTCAGGAGGGTGAAGGCACTGATCCTGATACCCTGCCCCAGGCCTATCCCACAAGTTATAGATCAGCGACCTCAGGAGGGTGAAGGCACTGATCCTGATACCCTGCCCCAGGTCTATCCCACAAGTTATAGACCAGTGACCTCAGGAGGGTGAAGGCACTGATCCTGATACCCTGCCCCAGGTCTATCCCACAAGTTATAGGTCAGTGACCTCAGGAGGGTGAAGGCACTGATCCTGATACCCTGCCCCAGGTGTCCCCACAAGTTATAGGTCAGTGACCTCAGGAGGGTGAAGGCACTGATCCTGATACCCTGCCCCAGGTGTCCCCACAAGTTATAGGTCAGTGACCTCAGGAGGGTGAAGGCACTGATCCTGATACCCTGCCCCAGGTCTATCCCACAAGTTATAGGTCAGTGACCTCAGGAGGGTGAAGGCACTGATCCTGATCCCCTGCCCCAGGTGTCCCCACAAGTTATAGGTCAGTGACCTCAGGAGGGTGAAGGCACTGATCCTGATACCCTGCCCCAGGTCTATCCCACAAGTTATAGGTCAGTGACCTCAGGAGGGTGAAGGCACTGATCCTGATACCCTGCCCCAGGTCTATCCCACAAGTTATAGGTCAGTGACCTCAGGAGGGTGAAGACACTGATCCTGTTACCCTGCCCCAGGTCTATCCCACAAGTTATAGGTCAGTGACCTCAGGAGGGTGAAGGCACTGATCCTGTTACCCTGCCCCAGGTCCATCCCACAAGTTATAGGTCAGTGACCTCAGGAGGGTGAAGACACTGATCCTGATACCCTGCCCCAGGTGTCCCCACAAGTTATAGATCAGTGACCTCAGGAGGGTGACGGCACTGATCCTGATACCCTGTCCCAGGTGTCCCCACAAGTTATAGGTCAGTGACCTCAGGAGGGTGAAGGCACTGATCCTGATACCCTGCCCCAGGTGTCCCCACAAGTTATAGGTCAGTGACCTCAGGAGGGTGAAGTCACTGATCCTGATACCCTGCCCCAGGTGTCCCCACAAGTTATAGGTCAGTGACCTCAGGAGGGTGAAGGCACTGATCCTGATACCCTGCACCAGGTCTATCCCACAAGTTATAGGCCAGTGACCTCAGGAGGGTGAAGACACTGATCCTGATACCCTGCCCCAGGTCTATCCCACAAGTTATAGGTCAGTGACCTCAGGAGGGTGAAGGCACTGATCCTGATACCCTGCCCCAGGTGTCCCCACAAGTTATAGGTCAGTGACCTCAGGAGGGTGAAGGCACTGATCCTGATACCCTGCCCCAGTTGTCCCCACAAGTTATAGGTCAGTGACCTCAGGAGGGTGAAGGCACTGATCCTGATACCCTGCCCCAGTTGTCCCCACAAGTTATAGGTCAGTGACCTGAGGAGGGTGAAGGCACTGATCATGATACCGCCCCAGGTCTATCCCACAAGTTATAGGTCAGTGACCTCAGGAGGGTGAAGGCACTGATCCTGATACTCTGCCCCAGGTGTCCCCACAAGTTATAGGTCAGTGACCTCAGGAGGGTGAAGGCACTGATCCTGATACCCTGCCCCAGGTGTCCCCACAAGTTATAGGTCAGTGACCTCAGGAGGGTGAAGACACTGATCCTGATACCCTGCCCCAGGTTTATCCCACAAGTTATAGATCAGTGACCTCAGGAGGGTGAAGGCACTGATCCTGATACCCTGCCCCAGGTGTCCCCACAAGTTATAGGTCAGTGACCTCAGGAGGGTGAAGACACTGATCCTGATACCCTGCCCCAGGTTTATCCCACAAGTTATAGGTCAGTGACCTCAGGAGGGTGAAGACACTGATCCTGATACCCTGCCCCAGGTTTATCCCACAAGTTATAGGTCAGTGACCTCAGGAGGGTGAAGACACTGATCCTGATACCCTGCCCCAGGTTTATCCCACAAGTTATAGGTCAGCGACCTCAGGAGGGTGAAGACACTGACCCTGATACCCTGCCCAAGGTCTATCCCACAAGTTATAGGTCAGTGACCTCAGGAGGGTGAAGGCACTGATCCTGATACCCTGCCCCAGGTCTATCCCACAAGTTATAGGTCAGTGACCTCAGGAGGGTGAAGACACTGATCCTGATACCCTGCCCCAGGTATCCCCACAAGTTATAGGTCAGTGACCTCAGGAGTGTGAAGACACTGATCCTGATACCCTGCCCCAGGTGTCCCCACAAGTTATAGGCCAGTGACCTCAGAAGGGTGAAGGCACTGATCCTGATACCCTGCCCCAGGTCTATCCCACAAGTTATAGGTCAGTGACCTCAGGAGGGTGAAGGCACTGATCCTGATACCCTGCCCCAGGTCTATCCCACAAGTTATAGACCAGTGACCTCAGGAGGGTGAAGGCACTGATCCTGATACCCTGCCCCAGGTCTATCCCACAAGTTATAGGTCAGTGACCTCAGGAGGGTGAAGGCACTGATCCTGATACCCTGCCCCAGGTGTCCCCACAAGTTATAGGTCAGTGACCTCAGGAGGGTGAAGGCACTGATCCTGATACCCTGCCCCAGGTGTCCCCACAAGTTATAGGTCAGTGACCTCAGGAGGGTGAAGGCACTGATCCTGATACCCTGCCCCAGGTCTATCCCACAAGTTATAGGTCAGTGACCTCAGGAGGGTGAAGGCACTGATCCTGATACCCTGCCCCAGGTCTATCCCACAAGTTATAGGTCAGTGACCTCAGGAGGGTGAAGGCACTGATCCTGATACCCTGCCCCAGGTCTATCCCACAAGTTATAGGTCAGTGACCTCAGGAGGGTGAAGACACTGATCCTGATACCCTGCCCCAGGTGTCCCCACAAGTTATAGGTCAGTGACCTCAGGATAGTGAAGGCACTGATCCTGATACCCTGCCCCAGGTCTATCCCACAAGTTATAGGTCAGTGACCTCAGGAGGGTGAAGGCACTGATCCTGATACCCTGCCCCAGGTCTATCCCACAAGTTATAGGTCAGTGACCTCAGGAGGGTGAAGACACTGATCCTGTTACCCTGCCCCAGGTCTATCCCACAAGTTATAGGTCAGTGACCTCAGGAGGGTGAAGGCACTGATCCTGTTACCCTGCCCCAGGTCCATCCCACAAGTTATAGGTCAGTGACCTCAGGAGGGTGAAGACACTGATCCTGATACCCTGCCCCAGGTGTCCCCACAAGTTATAGATCAGTGACCTCAGGAGGGTGACGGCACTGATCCTGATACCCTGTCCCAGGTGTCCCCACAAGTTATAGGTCAGTGACCTCAGGAGGGTGAAGGCACTGATCCTGATACCCTGCCCCAGGTGTCCCCACAAGTTATAGGTCAGTGACCTCAGGAGGGTGAAGTCACTGATCCTGATACCCTGCCCCAGGTGTCCCCACAAGTTATAGGTCAGTGACCTCAGGAGGGTGAAGGCACTGATCCTGATACCCTGCACCAGGTCTATCCCACAAGTTATAGGCCAGTGACCTCAGGAGGGTGAAGACACTGATCCTGATACCCTGCCCCAGGTCTATCCCACAAGTTATAGGTCAGTGACCTCAGGAGGGTGAAGACACTGATCCTGATACCCTGCCCCAGGTCTATCCCACAAGTTATAGGTCAGTGACCTCAGGAGGGTGAAGGCACTGATCCTGATACCCTGCCCCAGGTCTATCCCACAAGTTATAGGTCAGTGACCTCAGGAGGGTGAAGGCACTGATCCTGATACCCTGCCCCAGTTGTCCCCACAAGTTATAGGTCAGTGACCTCAGGAGGGTGAAGGCACTGATCCTGATACCCTGCCCCAGGTCTATCCCACAAGTTATAGGTCAGTGACCTCAGGAGGGTGAAGGCACTGATCATGATACCGCCCCAGGTCTATCCCACAAGTTATAGGTCAGTGACCTCAGGAGGGTGAAGGCACTGATCCTGATACTCTGCCCCAGGTGTCCCCACAAGTTATAGGTCAGTGACCTCAGGAGGGTGAAGACACTGATCCTGATACTCTGCCCCAGGTGTCCCCACAAGTTATAGGTCAGTGACCTCAGGAGGGTGAAGGCACTGATCCTGATACCCTGCCCCAGGTGTCCCCACAAGTTATAGGTCAGTGACCTCAGGAGGGTGAAGACACTGATCCTGATAACCTGCCCCAGGTTTATCCCACAAGTTATAGGTCAGTGACCTCAGGAGGGTCAAGGCACTGATCCTGATACCCTGCCCCAGGTGTCCCCACAAGTTATAGGCCAGTGACCTCAGGAGGGTGAAGGCACTGATCCTGATACCCTGCCCCAGGTGTCCCCACAAGTTATAGGTCAGTGACCTCAGGAGGGTGAAGACACTGATCCTGATACCCTGCCCCAGGTTTATCCCACAAGTTATAGGTCAGTGACCTCAGGAGGGTCAAGGCACTGATCCTGATACCCTGCCCCAGGTGTCCCCACAAGTTATAGGCCAGTGACCTCAGGAGGGTGAAGGCACTGATCCTGATACCCTGCCCCAGGTGTCCCCACAAGTTATAGGTCAGTGACCTCAGGAGGGTGAAGGCACTGATCCTGATACCCTGCCCCAGGTCTATCCCACAAGTTATAGGTCAGTGACCTCAGGAGGGTGAAGGAACTGATCCTAATACCCTGCCCCAGGTGTCCCCACAAGTTATAGGTCAGTGACCTCAGGAGGGTGAAGACACTGATCCTGATACCCTGCCCCAGGTCTATCCCACAAGTTATAGGTCAGTGACCTCAGGAGGGTGAAGGCACTGATCCTGATACCCGGCCCCAGGTCTATCCCACAAGTTATAGGTCAGTGACCTCAGGAGGGTGAAGGCACTGATCCTGATACCTTGCCCCAGGTGTCCCCACAAGTTATAGGTCAGTGACCTCAGGAGGGTGAAGGCACTGATCCTGATACCCTGCCCCAGGTGTCCCCACAAGTTATAGGTCAGTGACCTCAGGAGGGTGAAGGCACTGATCCTGATACCCTGCCCCAGGTCTATCCCACAAGTTATAGACCAGTGACCTCAGGAGGGTGAAGGCACTGATCCTGATACCCTGCCCCAGGTCTATCCCACAAGTTATAGGTCAGTGACCTCAGGAGGGTGACGGAACTGATCCTAATACCCTGCTCCAGGTGTCTCCACAAGTTATAGGTCAGTGACCTCAGGAGGGTGAAGGCACTGATCCTGATACCCTGCCCCAGGTCTATCCCACAAGTTATAGGTCAGTGACCTCAGGAGGGTGACGGAACTGATCCTAATACCCTGCTCCAGGTGTCTCCACAAGTTATAGGTCAGTGACCTCAGGAGGGTGAAGGCACTGATCCTGATACCCTGCCCCAGGTGTCCCCACAAGTTATAGGCCAGTGACCTCAGGAGGGTGAAGGCACTGATCCTGATACCCTGTCCCAGGTGTCCCCACAAGTTATAGGTCAGTGACCTCAGGAGGGTGAAGGCACTGATCCTAATACCCTGCTCCAGGTGTCCCCACAAGTTATAGGTCAGTGACCTCAGGAGGGTGAAGACACTGACCCTGATACCCTGCCCCAGGTGTCCCCACAAGTTATAGGTCAGTGACCTCAGGAGGGTGAAGGCACTGATCCTGATACCCTGCCCCAGGTCTATCCCACAAGTTATAGGTCAGTGACCTCAGGAGGGTGAAGACACTGATCCTGATACCCTGCCCCAGGTCTATCCCACAAGTTATAGGTCAGTGACCTCAGGAGGGTGAAGGCACTGATCCTGATACCCCGCCCCAGGTCTATCCCACAAGTTATAGGTCAGTGACCTCAGGAGGGTGAAGGCACTGATCCTAATACCCTGCTCCAGGTGTCCCCACAAGTTATAGGTCAGTGACCTCAGGAGGGTGAAGGCACTGATCCTGATACCCTGCCCCAGGTGTCCCCACAAGTTATAGGCCAGTGACCTCAGGAGGGTGAAGGCACTGATCCTGATACCCGGCCCCAGGTCTATCCCACAAGTTATAGGTCAGTGACCTCAGGAGGGTGAAGACACTGATCCTGATACCCTGCCCCAGGTATCCCCACAAGTTATAGGTCAGTGACCTCAGGAGGGTGAAGGCACTGATCCTGATACCCTGCCCCAGGTCTATCCCGCAAGTTATAGGTCAGTGACCTCAGGAGGGTGAAGGCACTGATCCTGATACCCTGCCCCAGGTCTATCCCACAAGTTATAGGTCAGTGACCTCAGGAGGGTGAAGGCACTGATCCTGATACCCTGCCCCAGGTCTATCCCACAAGTTATAGGTCAGTGACCTCAGGAGGGTGAAGGCACTGATCCTGATACCCTGCCCCAGGTCTATCCCGCAAGTTATAGGTCAGTGACCTCAGGAGGGTGAAGGCACTGATCCTGATACCCTGCCCCAGGTCTATCCCGCAAGTTATAGGTCAGTGACCTCAGGAGGGTGAAGGCACTGATCCTGATTCCCTGCCCCAGGTGTCCCCACAAGTTATAGGTCAGTGACCTCAGGAGGGTGAAGGCACTGACCCTGATACCCTGCCCCAGGTCTATCCCACAAGTTATAGGTCAGTGACCTCAGGAGGGTGAAGGCACTGATCCTGATACCCTGCCCCAGGTGCCCCACAAGTTATAGGTCAGTGACCTCAGGAGGGTGAAGGCACTGATCCTGATACCCTGCCCCAGGTGTCCCCACAAGTTACAAGCCAGTGACCTCAGGAGGGTGAAGGCACTGATCCTGATACCCGGCCCCAGGTGTCCCCACAAGTTATAGGTCAGTGACCTCAGGAGGGTGAAGGCACTGATCCTGATACCCTGCCCCAGGTGTCCCCACAAGTTATAGGTCAGTGACCTCAGGAGGGTGAAGACACTGATCCTGATACCCTGCCCCAGGTCTATCCCACAAGTTATAGGTCAGTGACCTCAGGAGGGTGAAGACACTGATCCTGATACCCTGCCCCAGGTGTCCCCACAAGTTATAGGTCAGTGACCTCAGGAGGGTGAAGACACTGATCCTGATACCCTGCCCCAGGTCTATCCCACAAGTTATAGGTCAGTGACCTCAGGAGGGTGAAGGCACTGATCCTGATACCCTGCCCCAGGTCTATCCCACAAGTTATAGGTCAGTGACCTCAGGAGGGTGAAGGCACTGATCCTGATACCCTGCCCCAGGTGTCCCCACAAGTTATAGGTCAGTGACCTCAGGAGGGTGAAGGCACTGATCCTGATACCCTGCCCCAGGTCTATCCCACAAGTTATAGGCCAGTGACCTCAGGAGGGTGAAGGCACTGATCCTGATCCCCTGCCCCAGGTGTCCCCACAAGTTATAGGTCAGTGACCTCAGGAGGGTGAAGGCACTGACCCTGATACCCTGCCCCAGGTCTATCACACAAGTTATAGGTCAGTGACCTCAGGAGGGTGAAGGCACTGATCCTGATACCCTGCCCCAGGTCTATCCCACAAGTTATAGGTCAGTGACCTCAGGAGGGTGAAGACACTGATCCTGATGCCCTGCCCCAGGTGTCCCCACAAGTTATAGGCCAGCGACCTCAGGAGAGTGAAAGCACTGACCCTGATACCATGCCCCAGGTCTATCCCACGCTGAAGGCACCCGATGGCACTATTCGCCACGGACCTGGAAACGAAAACAGCGCCAATACGCGCAGTCAGCCGCCGTTGTCCACCCCCCGGGTGGAGACGTCGCAGTCCCCAGACCCGGTCACTACCTCAGCCATGTCCGGGAGCGAAAGGTCAGAACCAACGTGTTCCCCAAACGGGACCTGGAACAGCCAGGTCCCCAACACCGTTAGAGAGCAGGCAGAAGATTCTGCAGCCCTGAAAGGAGGACAGGGAGGCCACACACATCTGTGGCTCTGCCCACCACTAGGCAACGGCAAAGGCCCTGAGTCCTGGCTAGGTGAGCGAACCAAGCCCACCCCGCTAACAGGGGGCGCAGTGCCGCCATCAGACGACTAGGATCCCGTCCGGTTGCTCTGGAACCTGCGTCCTCGCATACCTGTACTGCTACCTCAGTACCGACCATGACTGAACCATGAATGCAATCTGCCCAATCCGGGCGTACGACCGCAAAACGTAACGGATGTAAGTCACGGAACCAAGGTGTCACGATACAAACTGTGACTTCCTTTCTTTGTACTTGCACTGTGTCTGATCCTGTACGCTAATGTAACGGGGTTGCTGCATGGTCTCGCTGTGTGGGGGAGTGGGGGGGGGGTCGGGGGAAATGGATGTATATGTAGCCATGGACACACACACACACATGGATCACACCCAGAACCCACTGGGACATAGAAACATAGAAAATAGGTGCAGGAGGGAGGAGGGGAGGGGGAGGGAGGGAGAGGGGGAGGGGGGAGGGGAGGAGGGGAGGGGGAGGGGGAGTGTCGGGGGAAATGGATGTATATGTAGCCATGGACACACACACACACATGGATCACACCCAGAGCCCACTAGGACCTCCACCGCATCATCGAACCGTCCAAACTGGTAACCAACCCCCCACCCCCCAACGTTGTGGCAATAAGGACTTGGGGGGGGGGTTTAACAGGGAGAGAGCCAAAGCCCGAGCACAGCCGAGGTGCAAGGGCTATCGGCACTTCAGTCTGGGGCGAGCGGAGCCAGAGCACATCGTGCAGAGGTCATCGACACAACGGGCTGGAGGGAGGGGGAGGGGGAGGGAGGAGGGAGGGAGGAGGGGGGGGGAGGGGGGGGGAGGGGGGGGGAGGGGGGGAGGAGGGGGGGAGGGAGGGAGGGAGGAGGGGGGGGGAGGGAGGGAGAGTGATGTCTGTGCAGACTGTGGATATACTCTCGCTGCAGTCACTGGGTGGTTGCAGAAGATGGCGACCTGTTACCTGATGGACGGTCAGTCGGGTTTGCACCGTGTGCATGTACTCTGCTGGCACCACTAGAGGGTGCAACTGGTGGAGCCCGGGGTTTCCTGCCCCCGGGGGCAGGGGCTGTATAAAAGGCTGCCCGCCCCCGGGCCTGTGCCTCACTCTGGAGTTACACTGAAGGCCCGAGGTCAGTCCAGTTTGAGTACCACACATTGCCTCGGGGGGTCATTCGTACGTGCATCACAGACATAACAGGGTGGTCTGCAGTTTGGTGGGAATAGGGTCAAGGGAGCAGGAAGTGGGTCTCAGAGAGGTCAAGAGGAGAGGTCAGAGAGACACTGGAGAAAGGTGAGAGGTCAGGGCAGGGGGCAGGTGGGAGTGTCAGGGGAAGTTTAGCCGGTGGGTTCCGGGAAGGAAGGGAAGAGGTCGGGGCAGCTGATCGAATGGTCTCAATCTCTGAGACAAAGAGATTCATGAGCTTCTCACACTGATTGTCGGAGGGGAGGGTGGAGGCTGGGGAGAGGGGTTTAAGGAGATGGCTGGCAGTGGAGAATAGACGGGAGGAAAGGGGGAAACAAGTCACAGAATTTCTTCCAATCAGAGAATGATAGAGCACAGGGGAAGGCCATTCAACATCGACAAACACTGGCATTTATATTGCACCTTTACCTGGGTAATACGTCCCAAGCTGTTTCACACGGGGTGATTATCAAACAATGTTATAATCAGGGGATGCTCAAGGGCCCAGAGTTCTCGGGGGGTGTTGGGCTGGAGGGGGTTACAGAGATAGGGAGGGGTGTAGGGGCTGGAGGGGGTTACAGAAATAGGGAGGGGTGTAGGGGCTGGAGGAGGTTACAGAGATAGGGAGAGGTGTAGGGGCTGGAGGAGGTTACAGAGATAGGGAGAGGTGTAGGGGCTGGAGGCGGTTACAGAGATAGGGAGGGGTGTTGGGGCTGGAGGCGGTTACAGAGATAGGGAGGGGTGTGGGGGCTGGAGGCGGTTACAGAGATAGGGAGGGGTGTAGGGGCTGGAGGCGGTTACAGAAATAGGGAGGGGTGTAGGGGCTGGAGGCGGTTACAGAGATAGGGAGGGGTGTAGGGGCTGGAGGGATTTGTAAACATGGAGGAGAATTTTGAAATTGAGGTGTTGATTAATTACACCCAGGGACATGGAGCGAGGCTGCCTCTCGGTGGTGAGTTACTGAATTACACTGAGGCGCTTTGGTGCAGCTCTGCAATTATCCCAATCACAACAAATTGCTGCATATTTTTCCCCCTCATCTCACCTGTGATAACTTTGTCACCAGGAGGCAGCCTCTCTCCATGTCGTGTGTGTAATTCAGTAACTCACCACCAGGAGACAGCAACGCTCCATGTCCTGGGTGTAATTCACTAACGCACCACCAGGAGGCAGCCTCGCTCCATGTCCTCACGGTAATTCACTAACGCACCACCAGGAGGCAGCGTCGCTCCATGTCCTGGGTGCAATTCAGTAGCACACCACCAGGAGGCAGCCTCGCTCCATGTCCTGGGTGTAATTCACTAACGCACCACCAGGAGGCAGCGTCGCTTCATGTCCTGGGTGTAATTCACTAACGCACCACCAGGAGGCAGCATCGCTTCATGTCCTGGGTGTAATTCGGGAACGCACCACCAGGAGGCAGCGTCGCTCCATGTCCTGGGTGTAATTCACTAACGCACCACCAGGAGGCAGCCTCGCTCCATGTCCTGGGTGTAATTCACTAACGCACCACCAGGAGGCAGCGTCGCTCCATGTCCTGGGTGCAATTCAGCAACACACCACCAGGAGGCAGCCTCGCTCCATGTCCTGGGTGTAATTCACTAACGCACCACCAGGAGGCAGCGTCGCTCCATGTCCTGGGTGTAATTCGGTAACGCACCACCAGGAGGCAGCCTCGCTCCATGTCCTGGGTGTAATTCGGTAACGCACCACCAGGAGGCAGCATTAACCCACGTTCTGGTTGTGATACGGTAACTAACCCGTGCTGTACCTGTCCTGTCAATCGTGGCTCAGTGGGCCGCCCCCTCGCCTCTGAGTCAGAAGATTGTGGGTTCGAGTCTTACTCCAGTGCCTTTAGCAGTGCAACACTGAGGGAGCCCCGCACTGTCGGAGGGGCAGTACTGAGGGAGCGCCGCACTGTCGGAGGGGCAGTACTGAGGGAGCGCCGCACTGTCGGAGGGGCAGTACTGAGGGAGCGCCGCACTGTCGGAGGGGCAGTACTGAGGGAGCGCCGCACTGTCGGAGGGGCAGTACTGAGGGAGTGCCGCACTGTCGGAGGGGCAGTACTGAGGGAGCGCCGCACTGTCGGAGGGGCAGTACTGAGGGAGTGCCGCACTGTCGGAGGGGCAGTACTGAGGGAGCGCCGCACTGTCGGAGGGGCAGTACTGAGGGAGCGCCGCACTGTCGGAGGGGCAGTACTGAGGGAGCGCCGCACTGTCGGAGGGGCAGTACTGAGGGAGCGCCGCACTGTCGGAGGGGCAGTACTGAGGGAGCGCCGCACTGTCGGAGGGGCAGTACTGAGGGAGCGCCGTACTGTCGGAGGGGCGGTACTGAGGGAGCGCCGCACTGTCGGAGGGGCAGTACTGAGGGAGTGCCGCACTGTCGGAGGGGCAGTACTGAGGGAGAGGGGTAACCGTGTACAGGAGCGGGGTAACCGTGTACAGGGGGACGGGTAACCGTGTACAGGAGGGGGGGTAACCGTGTACAGGGGGAGGGGTAACTGTGTACAGGAGAGGGGTAACTGTGTACAGGGGGAGGGGTAACCATGTACAGGAGAGGAGTAACCGTGTACAGGGGGAGGGGTAACCGTGTACAGGAGAGGGGTAACCGTGTACAGGGGGAGGGGTAACTGTGTACAGGGGGAGGGGTAACCGTGTACAGGAGAGGGGTAACCGTGTACAGGGGGAGGGGTAACTGTGTACAGGGGGAGGGGTAACTGTGTACAGGAGAGGGGTAACCATGTACAGGAGGGGGGGTAACCGTGTACAGGAGAGGGGTAACCGTGTACAGGGGGACGGGTAACCGTGTACAGGAGGGGGGGTAACCGTGTACAGGGGGAGGGGTAACTGTGTACAGGAGAGGGGTAACTGTGTACAGGGGGAGGGGTAACCGTGTACAGGAGAGGGGTAACTGTGTACAGGGGGAGGGGTAACCGTGTACAGGAGAGGGGTAACCATGTACAGGAGGGGGGGTAACCGTGTACAGGAGAGGGGTAACCGTGTACAGGGGGACGGGTAACCGTGTACAGGAGGGGGGGTAACCGTGTACAGGGGGAGGGGTAACTGTGTACAGGAGAGGGGTAACTGTGTACAGGGGGAGGGGTAACCGTGTACAGGAGAGGGGTAAACGTGTACAGGGGGAGGGGTAACCGTGTACAGAAGAGGGGTAACCGTGTACAGGGGGAGGGGTAACCATGTACAGGAGGGGGGTAACCGTGTACAGGAGAGGGGTAACTGTGTACAGGGGGAGGGGTAACCGTGTACAGGAGAGGGGTAACCATGTACAGGAGAGGGATAACCGTGTACAGGGGGAGGGGTAACCATGTACAGGAGGGGGGTAACCGTGTACAGGAGAGGGGTAACTGTGTACAGGGGGAGGGGTAACCGTGTACAGGAGAGGGGTAACCATGTACAGGAGGGGGGTAACCGTGTACAGGAGAGGTGTAACTGTGTACAGGGGGAGGGGTAACCGTGTACAGGAGAGGGGTAACCGTGTACAGGGGGAGGGGTAACCGTGTACAGGAGGGGGGTAACTGTGTACAGGGGGAGGGGTAACTGTGTACAGGGGGAGGGGTAACCGTGTACAGGAGGGGGGTAACTGTGTACAGGGGGAGGGGTAACCATGTCCAGGAGAGGGGTAACCGTGTAGAGGAGGGGGAACCGTGTACAGGAGGGGTAACCGTGTACAGGAGAGGGGTAATTGTGTACAGGAGAGGGGTAACCGTGTACAGGAGGGGTAACCGTGTACAGGAGAGGGGTAACTGTGTACAGGGGGAGGGGTAACCGTGTACAGGAGAGGGGTAACCGTGTACAGGAGGGGTAACTGTGTACAGGAGAGGGGTAACTGAGTACAGGAGGGGTAACCGTGTACAGGAGAGGAGTAACCGTGTACAGGGGGAGGGGTAACTGTGTACAGGAGAGGGGTAACCGTGTACAGGAGAGGGGTAACCGTGTACAGGAGGGGTAACCGTGTACAGCAGAGGGGTAACCGTGTACAGGAGGGGTGTAACCGTGTACAGGGGGAGGGGTAACCGTGTACAGGGGGAGGGGTAACCGTGTACAGGAGAGGGGTAACTGTGTACAGGGGAGGGGTATCTGTACAGGGGGAGGGGTAACCGTGTACAGGAGAGGGGTAACCGTGTACAGGAGGGGGGTAACCGTGTATAGGGGGAGGAGTAACCGTGTACTGGAGAGGGGTAACTGTGTACAGGGGAGGGGTAACTGTGTACAGGGTGAGGGGTAACCTTGTACAGGAGAGGGGTAACCGTGTACAGGAGAGGGGTAACTGTGTACAGGGGGAGGGGTAACTGTGTACAGGGGGAGGGGTAACCGTGTACAGGAGGGGGGTAACTGTGTACAGGGGGAGGGGTAACCGTGTACAGGAGGGGGGTAACTGTGTACAGGGGGTGGGGTAATCGTGTACAGGGGGAGGGGTAACCGTGTACAGGAGGGGGGTAACCGTGTACAGGAGCGGGGTAACCGTGTACAAGAGAGGGGTAATCGTGTACAGGGGGAGGGGTAACCGTGTACAGGAGGGGGGTAACCGTGTACAGGAGGGGGGTAACTGTGTACAGGGGGAGGGTAACTGTGTACAGGGGGAGGGTAACTGTGTACAGGAGAGGGGTAACCGTGTACAGGAGAGGGGTAACCGTGTACAGGAGGGATAACCGTGTACAGGGGGAGGGGTAACCGTGTACAGGATGGGGGTAACTGTGTACAGGGGGAGGGGTAGCCGTGTACAGGGGCAGAGGTAACCGTGTACAGGGGGAGGGGTAACCGTGTACAGGGGGAGGGGTAACCGTGTACAGGAGAGGGGTAACCATGTACAGGAGGGGTAACCGTGTACAGGAGGGGGGTAACTGTGTACAGGAGGAGGGTAACCGTGTACAGTGGGAGGGATAACCGTGTACAGGAGAGGGGTAACCGTGTACAGGAGGGGTAACCGTGTACAGGAGAGGGGTAACCGTGTACAGGAGGGGTAACCGTGTACAGGGGGAGGGTAACTGTGTACAGGAGAGGGGTAACCGTGTGCAGGGGGAGGATAACTGTGTACAGGAGAGGGGTAACCGTGTACAGGAGAGGGGTAACCGTGTACAGGAGAGGGGTAACCGTGTACAGGGGGAGGGGTAACCGTGTACAGGAGAGGGGTAACCGTGTACAGGAGCGGGGTAACCGTGTACAGGAGAGGGGTAACCGTGTACAGGGGGAGGGGTAACCATGTACAGGGGGAGTGTTAACTGTGTACAGGAGGGGGGTAAACGTGTACAGGGGGAGGGGTACCCGTGTACAGGGGGAGGGTAACCGTGTACAGGAGAGGGGTAACTGTGTACAGGGGGAGGGGTAACCGTGTACAGGAGAGGGGTAACTGTGTATAGGAGGGGAGTAACCGTGTACAGGGGGAGGGGTAACCGTGTACAGGAGAGGGGTAACCGTATACAGGGGGAGGGGTAACCGTGTACAGGAGAGGGGTAACTGTGTATAGGAGGGGAGTAACCGTGTACAGGGGGAGGGGTAACCGTGTACAGGAGAGGGGTAGCCGTGTACAGGAGAGGGGTAACCGTGTACAGGAGAGGGGTAACCGTGTACAGGAGAGGGGTAACTGTGTACAGGGGGAGGGGTAACCGTGTACAGGGGGAGGGTAACTGTGTACAGGGGGAGGGGTAACCATGTCCAGGAGAGGGGTAACCGTGTAGAGGAGGGGGAACCGTGTACAGGAGGGGTAACCGTGTACAGGAGAGGGGTAATTGTGTACAGGAGAGGGGTAACCGTGTACAGGAGGGGTAACCGTGTACAGGAGAGGGGTAACTGTGTACAGGGGGAGGGGTAACCGTGTACAGGAGAGGGGTAACCGTGTACAGGAGGGGTAACCGTGTACAGGAGAGGGGTAACTGTGTATAGGAGGGGAGTAACCGTGTACAGGAGAGGGGTAATCGTGTACAGGAGAGGGGTAACCGTGTACAGGGGGAGGGGTAACCGTGTACAGGGGGAGGGGTAACCGTGTACAGGGGGAGGGTAACCGTGTACAGGGGGAGGGGTAACCGTGTACAGGAGGGGTAACCGTGTACAGGGGAGGGGTAACCGTGTACAGGGGGAGGGGTAGCCGTGTACAGGGGGAGGGGTAACCGTGTACAGGAGAGGGGTAACCATGTACAGGAGGGGGGTAACCGTGTACAGGAGAGGTGTAACTGTGTACAGGGGGAGGGGTAACCGTGTACAGGGGGAGGGGTAACCGTGTACAGGGGGAGGGTAACCGTGTACAGGGGGAGGGGTAACCGTGTACAGGAGGGGTAACCGTGTACAGGGGAGGGGTAACCGTGTACAGGGGGAGGGGTAACCGTGTACAGGGGGAGGGGTAACCGTGTACAGGAGAGGGGTAACCATGTACAGGAGGGGGGTAACCGTGTACAGGAGAGGTGTAACTGTGTACAGGGGGAGGGGTAACCGTGTACAGGAGAGGGGTAACCGTGTACAGGGGGAGGGGTAACCGTGTACAGGAGGGGGGTAACTGTGTACAGGGGGAGGGGTAACTGTGTACAGGGGGAGGGGTAACCGTGTACAGGAGGGGGGTAACTGTGTACAGGGGGAGGGGTAACCATGTCCAGGAGAGGGGTAACCGTGTAGAGGAGGGGGAACCGTGTACAGGAGGGGTAACCGTGTACAGGAGAGGGGTAATTGTGTACAGGAGAGGGGTAACCGTGTACAGGAGGGGTAACCGTGTACAGGAGAGGGGTAACTGTGTACAGGGGGAGGGGTAACCGTGTACAGGAGAGGGGTAACCGTGTACAGGAGGGGTAACCGTGTACAGGAGAGGGGTAACTGTGTATAGGAGGGGAGTAACCGTGTACAGGAGAGGGGTAATCGTGTACAGGAGAGGGGTAACCGTGTACAGGGGGAGGGGTAACCGTGTACAGGGGGAGGGGTAACCGTGTACAGGGGGAGGGTAACCGTGTACAGGGGGAGGGGTAACCGTGTACAGGAGGGGTAACCGTGTACAGGGGAGGGGTAACCGTGTACAGGGGGAGGGGTAGCCGTGTACAGGGGGAGGGGTAACCGTGTACAGGGGGAGGGGTAACCGTGTACAGGGGGAGGGGTAACCGTGTACAGGAGAGGGATAACCGTGTACAGGGGGAGGGGTAACCGTGTACAGGAGCGGGGTAACTGTGTACAGGGGGAGGGGTAGCCGTGTACAGGGGGAGGGGTAACCGTGTACAGGGGGAGGGGTAACCGTGTACAGGAGAGGGATAACCGTGTACAGGGGGAGGGGTAACCATGTACAGGAGGGGGGTAACTGTGTACAGGGGGAGGGGTAGCCGTGTACAGGGGGAGGGGTAACCGTGTACAGGGGGAGGGGTAACCGTGTACAGGGGGAGGGGTAACCGTGTACAGGAGAGGGATAACCGTGTACAGGAGGGGTAACCGTGTACAGGAGGGGGGTAACCGTGTACAGGAGGAGGGTAACCGTGTACAGGGGGAGGGGTAACCGTGTACAAGAGAGGGGTAACCGTGTACAGGAGGGGTAACCGTATACAGGGGAAGGGGTAACCGTGTACAGGAGAGGGGTAACTGTGTATAGGAGGGGAGTAACCGTGTACAGGGGGAGGGGTAACCGTGTACAGGAGAGGGGTAGCCGTGTACAGGAGAGGGGTAACCGTGTACAGGAGAGGGGTAACCGTGTACAGGAGAGGGGTAACTGTGTACAGGGGGAGGGGTAACCGTGTACAGGGGGAGGGTAACCGTGTACAGGGGGAGGGGTAACCGTGTACAGGAGAGGGGTAATCGTGTACAGGAGAGGGGTAACCGTGTACAGGGGGAGGGGTAACCGTGTACAGGGGGAGGGGTAACCGTGTACAGGGGGAGGGTAACCGTGTACAGGGGGAGGGGTAACCGTGTACAGGAGGGGTAACCGTGTACAGGGGAGGGGTAACCGTGTACAGGGGGAGGGGTAGCCGTGTACAGGGGGAGGGGTAACCGTGTACAGGGGGAGGGGTAACCGTGTACAGGGGGAGGGGTAACCGTGTACAGGAGAGGGATAACCGTGTACAGGGGGAGGGGTAACCGTGTACAGGAGGGGGGTAACTGTGTACAGGGGGAGGGGTAGCCGTGTACAGGGGGAGGGGTAACCGTGTACAGGGGGAGGGGTAACCGTGTACAGGAGAGGGATAACCGTGTACAGGGGGAGGGGTAACCATGTACAGGAGGGGGGTAACTGTGTACAGGGGGAGGGGTAGCCGTGTACAGGGGGAGGGGTAACCGTGTACAGGGGGAGGGGTAACCGTGTACAGGGGGAGGGGTAACCGTGTACAGGAGAGGGATAACCGTGTACAGGAGGGGTAACCGTGTACAGGAGGGGGGTAACCGTGTACAGGAGGAGGGTAACCGTGTACAGGGGGAGGGGTAACCGTGTACAAGAGAGGGGTAACCGTGTACAGGAGGGGTAACCGTGTACAGGAGGGGTAACCGTGTACAGGGGGAGGGTAACTGTGTACAGGAGAGGGGTAACCGTGTACAGGGGGAGGATAACTGTGTACAGGAGAGGGGTAACCGTGTACAGGAGGGGTAACCGTGTACAGGAGGTGGGTAACCGTGTACAGGGGGAGGGGTAACCTTGTACAGGAGAGGGGTAACCGTGTACAGGAGCGGGGTAACCGTGTACAGGAGAGGGGTAACCGTGTACAGGGGGAGGGGTAACCGTGTACAGGAGAGGGGTAACCGTGTACAGGGGAGGGGTAACCGTGTACAGGGGGAGTGTTAACTGTGTACAGGAGGGGTTTAACCGTGTACTGGGGGAGGGGTAACCGTGTACAGGGGGAGGGGTAACCGTGTACAGGAGAGGGGTAACCGTGTACAGGAGAGGGGTAACTGTGTATATGAGGGGAGTAACCGTGTACAGGGGGAGGGGTAACCGTGTACAGGAGAGGAGTAACCGTGTACAGGAGCCGGATAACCGTGTACAGGAGAGGGGTAACCGTGTACAGGAGGGGGGTAACCATGTACAGGAGTGGGATAACCGTGTACAGGAGAGGGGTAACCGTGTACAGGGGGAGGGGTAACCGTGTACAGGAGAGGGGTAACCGTGTACAGGGGGAGGATAACTGTGTACAGGAGAGGGGTAACCGTGTACAGGAGGGGTAACCGTGTACAGGAGGTGGGTAACCGTGTACAGGGGGAGGGGTAACCGTGTACAGGAGAGGGGTAACCGTGTACAGGAGCGGGGTAACCGTGTACAGGAGAGGGGTAACCGTGTACAGGGGGAGGGGTAACCGTGTACAGGAGAGGGGTAACCGTGTACAGGAGCGGGGTAACCGTGTACAGGAGAGGGGTAACCGTGTACAGGGGGAGGGGTAACCGTGTACATGGGGAGTGTTAACTGTGTACAGGAGGGGGGTAACCGTGTACAGGGGAGGGGTAACCGTGTACAGGGGGAGGGGTAACCGTGTACAGGAGAGGGGTAACCGTGTACAGGAGAGGGGTAACTGTGTTTAGGAGGGGAGTAACCGTGTACAGGGGGAGCGGTAACCGTGTACAGGAGAGGGGTAACTGTGTATAGGAGGGGGGTAACCGTGTACAGGAGCGGGATAACCGTGTACAGGAGAGGGGTAACCGTGTACAGGGGGAGGGGTAACCGTGTACAGGAGAGGGGTAACCGTGTACAGGGGGACGGGTAACCGTGTACAGGAGAGGGGTAACCGTGTACAGGAGAAGGGTAACTGTGTACAGGGGGAGGGGTAACCGTGTACAGGAGCGGGGTAACCGTGTACAGGAGAGGGGTAACCGTGTACAGGGGGAGGATAACTGTGCACAGGAGAGGGGTAACCGTGTACAGGAGGGGTAACCGTGTACAGGAGGGGGGTAACCGTGTACAGGGGGAGGGGTAACCGTGTACAGGGGGAGGGGTAACCGTGTACAGGAGCGGGGTAACCGTGTACAGGAGAGGTGTAACCGTGTACAGGGGGAGGGGTAACCGTGTACAGGAGAGGGGTAACCGTGTACAGGAGCGGGGTAACCGTGTACAGGAGAGGGTTAACCGTGTACAGGGGGAGGGGTAACCGTGTACAGGGGGAGTGTTAACTGTGTACAGGAGGGGTTTAACCGTGTACTGGGGGAGGGGTAACCGTGTACAGGGGGAGGGGTAACCGTGTACAGGAGAGGGGTAACCGTGTACAGGAGAGGGGTAACTGTGTATAGGAGGGGAGTAACCGTGTACAGGAAAGGGGTAACCGTGTACAGGAGCCGGATAACCGTGTACAGGAGAGGGGTAACCGTGTACAGGACGGGGGTAACCATGTACAGGAGTGGGATAACCGTTTACAGGAGAGGGGTAACCGTGTACAGGGGGAGGGGTAACCGTGTACAGGAGAGGGGTAACCGTGTACAGGGGAGGGGTAACCGTGTACAGGAGAGGGGTAACCGTGTACAGGAGAGGGGTAACCGTGTACAGGGGGAGGGGTAACCGTGTACAGGAGCGGGGTAACCTTGTACAGGAGTGGGGTAACCGTGTACAGGAGCGGGGTAACCGTGTGCAGGAGTGGGGTAACCGTGTACAGGGGGAGGGGTAACCGTGTACAGGAGGGGTAACCGTGTACAGGGGGTGGAGTAACCGTGTACAGGGGAAGGGGTAACCGTGTACAGGAGGGGGGTAACCGTGTACAGGGGGAGGGGTAACCGTGTACAGGGGGAGGGGATAACCGTGTACAGGGGGAGGGGTAACCGTGTACAGGGGGAGGGGTAACCGTGTACAGGAGGGGTAACCGTGTACAGGGGGAGGGGTAACCGTGTACAGGAGAGGGGTAACCGTGTACAGGAGAGGGGTGACCGTGTACAGGAGAGGGGTGATCGTGTACAGGAGGGGGGTAACCGTGTACAGGAGAGGGGTGACCGTGTACAGGAGGGGGGTAACCGTGTACAGGGGGAGGGTAACCGTGTTCAGGGGGAGGGGTAACCGTGTACAGGAGAGGGGTAACCGTGTACAGGAGAGGGGTAACCGTGTACAGGGGGAGGTTAACCGTGTACAGGGGGAGGGGTAACCGTGTACAGGGGGAGGGGTAACCGTGTACAGGAGGTAGGGGGAGAGGGGGAGGGGCAGGGTGAGGGTGGGAGTAGGGGGAGAGGGGGAGGGGAGGGGGTAGGGGCAGGGTGAGGAGGGAGTAGGGGGAGAGGGGGAGGGGAGGAGCAGGGTGAGGGAGGGAGTAGGGGGAGAGGGGGAGGGGAGGGGGTAGGGGCAGGGTGAGGAGGGAGTAGGGGGAGAGGGGGAGGGGGAGGGGCAGGGTGAGGGAGGGAGTAGGGGGAGAGGGGGAGGGGAGGGGCAGGGTGAGGGAGGGAGTAGGGGCAGAGGGGGAGGGACAGGGTGAGGGGGGGAGTAGGGGGAGGGGCAGGGGGAGGGAGGAGAGGGGGAGGGGGAGTGGGCAGAGGGAATGGGGGAGGGTGGGAAGGAGAGGGGTGAGCGGGGGAGAGAGGAGGGAGGGAGGGAGAAGAGAGGGGGAGGGGGGAGACGGAGGGGAAGTGAGTGGGGGAGGGGGAGCGGGAGAGAGGGAGGAGGAGGGAGAGGGGGGGGAAGGGAGAGCGGGAGCAGGGAGGTAGAGAGGGTGAGGGGGAGGGGGGAGAGAGGGAGTGGGCGAGGGGGGGGAAAGGTGGGGGGGGGAGAGGCTGAGTGGGATGGTGATGGGGAGTGAGAGAGAGAGCGGGGGAGCGAGAGTGAAGGGGAGGGAGAGGAGGAGGCGGAGACAGGGCGGAAACTAAGAGAGTATATCTCCCTCTGTCTCTTTCTCTCTCTCTTTCTGACATAAGATCATAAGAAATAGGAGCAGGAGTCGGCCATTCGGCCCCTCGAGCCTGCTCCGCCATTTAATACGACCATGGCTGATCCGATCATGGACTCAGCTCCACTTCCCCGCCCGCTCCCCATAACCCTTCACTCCCTATATCGCTCAAAAATCTGTCTCTCTCCGCCTTAAATATATTTAATGACCCAGCCTCCACAGCTCTCTGGGGCAGAGAATTCCACAGATTTACAACCCTCTGAGAGAAGAAATTCCTCCTCATCTCAGTTTTAAATGGGCGGCCCCTTATTCTAAGACCATGCCCCCTAGTTCTAGTCTCCCCCATCAGTGGAAACATCCTCTCTGCATCCACCTTGTCGAGTCCCCTCATAATCTGATACGTTTCGATAAGATCACCTCTCATTCTTCTGAACTCCAATGAGTAGAGGCCCAACCTCCTCAACCTTTCCTCATAAGACAACCCCCTCATCCCCGGAATCAACCGAGTGAACCTTCTCTGAACTCCCTCCAAAGGAAGTATATCCTTTCGTAAATACGGAGACCAAAACTGCACACAGTACTCCAGGTGTGGCCTCACCAATACCCTGTATAACTGGAGCAAGACTTCCCTGCTTTTATACTCCATCCCCTTTGCAATAAAGC